>NC_135490.1:28848757-29152386 GCF_052094955.1 Ictidomys tridecemlineatus
TGATAATATTAATTCTGCCTATTCAAGAACAAGGTAGATCTTTCCATCTTCTAAGGTCTTTTTTTCTTTCTTTAGGGCTCTGTAGTTTTCATTGTAATAAGAATTGTAATGCATTTTTGATGTCATATATAAATTTAAAAAGAAAGAATTCTTATTACACATACAGAGCACAGTTTTCTGTTTGTATATAAAGTATGTTCACACCAATTCAAGTCTTCATACAAGAACTTTGGGTAATAATGTTCATCATATTCATGATCATTGCTAACCTCCTGCCCCCTCTCTTCCCCTCCCACCCCTCTGCCCTCTCTAGAGTTTGTCTGTTCCTCCCATGATCTCCTTCTCTACCCCACTATGAGTGAGTCACCTTATATCAGAGAAAACATTCGGCATTTTTTTTTGGGGGGGTTGGCTAATTTCACTTAGCATTATCTTATCTAACTCCATCAATTTACCTGCAAATGCCATGATTTTATTCTCTTTTATTGCTGAGTAATATTCCATTGTGTATATATGTCACTTTTTTAATCCATTCTTCTACTGATGGGCATCTAGGTTGGTTCCACAATTTAGGTATTGTGAATTGTGCTGCTATAAACATTGATGTGGCTGTGTCCCTGTAGTATGCTATTTTTATGTCCTTTGGGTATAGAGGAGAGAGATAGCTGGGTCAAATGGTGTTTCTATTCGCAGTTTTCCAAGGAATAACCATACTGCTTTCCAGAATCAATAAATGGGATGGACTCAAACTAAAAAGTTTCTGCTCAGCAAAAGAAACAATCTTTGAGAATTTATTTATATTTTTTACTATGTATTTAAGCTCCATTAAAATTACAAAATGTTTCACCAATATTTCTACAAAAATAAAATGTTTATTTATAATTGTTCATTTCACATTCATTGATGTATTAGATGGAGCAATAAGAAAATGAACTAAGACTTGTTTACACTGAAATGTTATCTCAAACAGCAATATGGAGTTTTTCTCATCTTAGTTAAATGCACATCAGAAATCTGAAGCAGATGGGAAGTTTCTCTTTGCAATTGAGTTGGAGGACTTTGTTGGCAATTTTTTTTTTAATCACAATCATGTGATACCTAGTGTCTGGTATTTGAATATAAAAATGTAAAGATAATGGGGAAAGTTTTCTCAATTTCCTTTATATTTTCTTGTTCTACTGAAATGCAGATAAATTGTGTTTTGTTGGTATTTCTTTTGATTGTATTAGATGAGATAATATAGATCACCACAAAGAGTTCAAATGATTTTCCAAAGATTGCTTTCTGCATTGAACAACATAAAAGTTGCAATATTGGGTTTTGATGACTGAGAGTCCATGTACTTATTCTAACCCCATTTATAATAGGTCACTAGCCCATACAATTCCTGTAACTTTATTAGTATATCAGTTTGTCTAATATTACCCCTTCATTCTGGTCAATACAACCCTTGCCCAGGGCCAACACATTTTCATTTTACATCTGCATAATACCCAAAGGCCACACTTGGAATTTGATTGTCCAGTAGCCAAATATTTCTGAAGTGTAGGCTCCCATATTTTCCTAAAGTCACATTTTTGTGGGTATAAACATAACAATATAAACACCCAATACATAGCACTTAGGAAAATAAGATAATAATGTTGGTGTTTCTTTTTTAATGAAGAATAGTTTTTTTGTAAGGAAGTAGAACTGTAATAGGCAGTGAGATATTCTGGGATTTAAAAAAGGTTTAAAGAAATAAATCTTTTGGCATGTAGAAATTCTTTTATCAGAGTGATAGTTGATTCATCTCTAAATCCTGAGAGAGAGACACACATACACACACAAAAAAAACCCCTTAAATTAAGAATATACTTTAAAATATTTCCAAACTTACTGAAGTTCAAAATTCACCCATTGCTGTTTCCCTTCTCACTTTGGCAATATGAAGTATAGACCAATGAGAAGTAAAAGGGAACTCATTATATTGACTTCATTTTTTCATTCATCAGTATCATCACCTCAGAAAATTGTAAAAGCAGATGACAGAAAACCTATTCAAGTGTTTCCTTGTGTGAAAATCCAAAGACTAAATATACTATAATCCTTATACGAAATCATAAGATTTGAAATTTTGTTTATAGCAAGTTTTGTTAGTGATATATTGATATAGTATTAAAAGTGGATGTATCCAGTGCGGTGGCACAACCTGTAATCCCAGTGGCTGGGGGAGCTGAGGCAGGTGGATCATGAGTTCAAAGCCAACCTCAAAAAAAGTGAGGTGCTAAGCAACTCAGTGAGACCCTGTCTCCAAATAAAGTCCAAAATAGGGCTGGTGATGTAGCTCAAGGGTTAAGCACACTTGAGTTCACTCCCCAGTTTCCCAACACAAAAACAACAACAACAACAAAAACCAGTGGCTGTGATAAGAAATATTACTTATAGACTCTTTTTATATCAGTTTCTGTGACTATTCACATTTTTCAGTCTATAAATATTTATGGAGTTGAATAGGAGGTGCTCTCCGATACCAAGCTGTGGTGCTATGTAATATATAGTACATCAACTTCATTATCTCCTGCAAATCTGATATATTCTGAGTTTCAAAGCTGACCCCAAGGGTTTCTCAAACCAAGACAACAAGAACACACATACAACCATTTTTTTTTCCAAAATACCTCCTATGTTGATAATTACTTTTGAATTTTTATCATATTTTCTTCACACTTATGCTGACCATTTGATTTGTTTCAAATTCTGCTGAGAAATATATGCAAACAAATGTGATTTACATATTTGTAAGTTGTCTGTGGGGACATTAGTAGGTTGTCACTAAGTGGCTTTTGATATTTTAAGTCCTTCAGGACAACACTAAGCAAAAAACTGAAGAACAGAAGATAATGAGGAAGCCTGTCACTCTTAAACTTGCAGAGCATTCCTAGTTAAGAGTATCTGAAACTGATTTTCTTTTTCAAGCTTGCTAGCAACCTCAATCACAGCATAATCCTTACTATATAATGTAAATACTGACTATGTAATATAAGCACTTATTCAGATATATATCCCCATTTCTTTCAAAAACTAGCATTTTTTCAGAGATAGTGCCATGTAAACAGGGAGAAGAGCTTTATTTTTCTAACTTTCCCTTAATTTGCAACAACCACCAAGAGTTCTAAAATCAGTGCTGCTTAAGAGCACATTTAAAATTTATGCTCCAGCCTGGTCCTTAGGTGTGGGTGTTTGATAGCTGGTGTGGGGCTTGCTGTCCCCTCCAGTGATCCAAGGATGTATTTAAAGTTGCATTACAATAAAAAGTAAAAACAAGGTGTTATAAGCAAGTAGATTGAGCTTACTAGAGTCAATTTACATAATTCATAAGCTCTGCCCAATTCCCACAGGAAAACCTTAAAGTCTTTCTGTTTTGCAAACTTAGTTTGAATGCTACTTCTGTCACCTGTAAAGTGGATGAATTAGGCATGCCATTGAGTTACTGTTTATTTCCATCTCTCATATTCAAAATTCGGTTAAATATATTTTTCTTGTAAAATTATTTTAAAGATTAGAGATGGTGTATATAGAGAATCAGAATATATTGTGTGAAATATGAGCTTTCTAAAGAAAGGTATTATTGTCATTATTACTACTATTATTATTATTTATTGGAGTAGTCTATATGTAATTCATGACCTTTTTAGTCAGTTTAAAATGAAGACAAATAAATATGTTCATAGAAATTTATTTCATAAAAATGTATTTTCCACTTTATAATGAATACTTTTTGTCATTAAAATTTTTCTTACTCTCATTCACTATGATTATATGATAAAATATTTGCATTGTTTAACAGCTGAACTTAAATTTGTGGTAATTTCTAAAAACACACAAAATATATAAGTACAAAAACTGTCTCTGATTTATAAGCTCTTCAATATTTTATTCTTTTCTTCCAGAGAGAAGAGAATCAATTTTTTGTTGGGGGTGGGGCTCAATAAGTTCTTTCATTTTGCATAAGTGTTCATTTACTTGTTTATTCACATAACTCAAATAATGAGCTGTACTTTATGTAGTGCAACGTGCTCTATCTATTGATATATTGAAGCACAACAGAAAGTCCTCAATGGTGCAGATGTGTATTAACAGAATCGCATAATGTTTAGGCTAACAAATTGTAATTTTTGTACTTTTCTGTTACATATTTGAAACTTAGCTTTTGTAAACTCAAATGAGAGAAGTCAGGATGATTATAGGAACTGGTCATAAATTTGGAGAGACTGCTCTAGTGCAAAATATGGTATATTATTAAACGAAAAATGTCAGAAAATCTACTCAGAATTTATGAAATTAATTGCTTTCTGGTCTTTTTAAGGTTTATTGTTTAAAGAAAAAGGAAAAAAAGAAATATATGATATAATATTTAATTGAGTACAAATAGCTAGCTGGCTACTGAAGACTGAGGGCTTGGGTTATCACCTAGGTTGACGGATCCAAGAAAATAAAATAATGTCACTGAAAAAAATTAACAAGAAAAATCTTACTAAATTATCATAATTAATTAATATAAAGCCCAATATGTGAACAATTGCTGGAAATGAAGCAGAACTATTGATTATTGAGAAATTATGTCAATTAATTATTTGTACTTAATTTGTTGCAAATAACAGCAACTAAACATTCACGAATGCAAATGTGCATTAATGTATAAATTTGGTTTTTTTTGAGAAAATACTTGTAAGTAAAATCTAGACAAAAAATAACTGTATGTTTTTTTCTACATACAACCATTATATGAATATAAATACATTTTGACCATGAATTTTGAAAGAACAGTCCACAGAAGGCCACCCTCACTTCTGACACTTGTGCATTCCCATATTTGCTTTCAGATTTAAAATTTTGCTAGCATTCATAGAATTCCCTGAAAGCTGCTATACTTAAATTTACTATTGGGAAAGCAAACAGATTAAAATCAATTAAGTGAGGAAGCACAATGGGCATGTCCTAGAAAAAATTCTAAACATGGAATATCCATGTTTAGACTTCTACTGAAGTCATGGATAGCATTCCTTTCCTGGTTTTGATATGTGGCAATATTCATGGAGTATCAACAACTAGGGAGACTCATCAAGCCTCAGTGTCTGAAGTCTTTTTTGGATCCAATCATATTGTCACAATTAATTGCTCACATGACCAGTTTTAGATTGCAGCGATGCTATGGCATGCATGGTCTTCAATAAAGGTTCCTGTACTGGGTGGTGAAGGGATGGAGAAAAGACAAACAGACACAACAGAGAAAAAGCTGGGTCTTGGAGGTTGATTGCAACCCCAGTAGGAAGTAGTGACATACAACAAGCTCAGCAAGTTTATTATATAGGTATAAACAGTAAAAGGATTTATTGTAAGAAAATGTCTTCAAAGTGAGCAGAACCAAGATCTTGAGTATGAGCAACCCGGATTATGATTATCAGCTTGTCCCCAGAATTTTCTACTACCAAAGATCTGGCATCTGAATCTCAAGGTCGAGAACTGAATAGCTCTGTGACTGGCCCATACCTTCTATTGAACAGGTGTCCCCATAGCCAGTGAGGGACACCTTTGCACCTTTCACCAGAGAGTTCCCAAGAGAGGCATCACCTCTATCATAGGACAGTTCAAACCCTAACACAGCCCTTCTGGAGATCCAGCTGATACTGCTTGACAAAACCACATCTTTTTGTGCCTGGCTTATTTCAATTAATGTAATAATCTCTACTTCCCTCCCTGTAGCTGCAAATGAAATGATTTTATTCTTTGTATGGCTAAGTAATATTCCAATACACTTCTGAACTACTCTCTCTCTCTCTTTCTTTCTTTCTTTCTTTCTTTCTTTCTTTCTTTCTTTCTTTCTTTCCTTCCTTCCTTCCTTGCTTCCTTCCTTCCTTCAATTTATTTTATTTTATTTTTTGGTACCACAGAATGAATAATCTAGGGATGCTTAGCCAAAGCCACACATCCCCAGCCTTTCTTATTTTTTATGTGGATATAAGGCCTTGCTAAATTGCTGAGGATGATGAAAACTTAGGTTGTTTCTACCTCTTTGCTGTTATGAACAGTGCAGCAATAAACATGGGAATGCAGATGTCTCTATAACATACTGATTTTTATTTCCTTGGAATAAATGTCTAGTAGTAAGATTGGTTGATCATATGATAGTTCTATTTCTTTTCAGGAATCTCCTAGATTTTTCCATATTGGCTTTAGTAAGTTACATTTTATCCAACAATATTTAGAGGTTCTCCTTTCTCCCCATCCTCAACACTTGATATCATCTGTCTTTAACTTATATATGGAATATATTTTTAAAAATTCCATAGAAGTTGAGTTTAGAATGTTGATTACCAAAGATATGGGAAATATGGATAAGAAAAGGTGAATAATGATTGATTAATAGTATTATATAAAGAAGAATTAATACCAATACTTTTCAAGTTATTTCAGGAAATAGAAAAAGAGGGAGCTCTTCCAAATTCATTCTATGAGGCCAACATCACCCTGATTTCGAAACCAGACAAAGACACCTCAAAGAAAGAAAACTACAGACCAATATCTCTAATGAACCTAGATGCAAAAATCCTCAATAAAATTCTGGCGAATCGAATACAAAAACACATCAAAAAAATTGTGCACCATGATCAAGTAGGATTCATCCCTGGGATGCAAGGCTGGTTCAATATACGGAAATCAATAAATGTTATTCACCACATCAATAGACTTAAAGATAAGAACCATATGATCATCTCAATAGACGCAGAGAAAGCACTCGACAAAGTACAGCATCCCTTTATGTTCAAAACACTTGAAAAACTAGGGATAACAGGAACGTACCTTGACATTGTAAAAGCTATCTATGCTAAGCCTCAGGCTAGCATCATTCTGAATGGACAAAAGTTGAAGGCATTCCCTCTAAAATCTGGAACAAGACAGGGATGCCCTCTATCACCACTAAAGAAATTAAAGGCATAAAAATAGGAAAAGAAGAACTTAAATTATCACTATTTGCAGATGACATGATTCTATACTTAGAAGACCCAAAAGGGTCTACAAAGAAACTACTAGAACTAATAAATGAATTCAGCAAAGTGGCAGGATATAAAATCAACACGCATAAATCAAAGGCATTTCTGTATATCAGCGACAAAACTTCTGAAACGGAAATGAGGAAAAACACTCCATTCACAATATCCTCCAAAAAAATAAAATACTTGGGAATCAACCTAACAAAAGAGGTGAAAGATTTATACAATGAAAACTACAGAACCCTAAAAAGAGAAGTAGAAGAAGATCTTAGAAGATAGAAAAATATATCCTGTTCATGGATAGGCAGAACTAACATTATCAAAATGGCGATATTACCAAAAGTTCTTTATAGGTTTAATGCAATGCCAATCAAAATCCCAATGGCATTTCTTGTAGAAATAGATAAAGCAATCATGAAATTCATATGGAAAAATAAAAGACCCAGAATAGCAAAAGCAATTTTAAGCATGAAGTGTGAATCAGGCGGTATAGCGATACCAGATTTCAAACTATATTACAGAGCAATAGTGACAAAAACAGCATGGTACTGGTACCAAAACAGGCGAGTGGACCAATGGTATAGAATAGAGGACACAGAGACTAATCCACAAAGTTACAACTATCTTATATTTGATAAAGGGGCTAAAAGCATGCAATGGAGGAAGGATAGCATCTTCAACAAATGGTGTTGGGAAAACTGGAAATCCATATGCAAAAAAAATGAAACTGAATCCCTTCCTCTCACCATGCACAAAAGTTAACTCTAAATGGATCAAGGAGCTTGATATCAAATCAGAGACTCTGCGTCTGATAGAAGAAAAAGTTGGCTCCGATCTACATATTGTGGGGTCGGGCTCCAAATTCCTTAATAGGACACCCATAGCACAAGAGTTAATAACAAGAATCAACAAATGGGACTTACTTAAACTAAAAAGTTTTTTCTCAGCAAGAGAAACAATAAGAGAGGTAAATAGGGAGCCTACATCCTGGGAACAAATTTTTACTCCTCACACTTCAGATAGAGCCCTAATATCCAGAGTATACAAAGAACTCAAAAAATTAGACAATAAGATAACAAATAACCCAATCAACAAATGGGCCAAGGATCTGAACAGACACTTCTCAGAGGAGGACATACAATCAATCAACAAGTACATGAAAAAATGCTCACCATCTCTAGCAGTCAGAGAAATGCAAATCAAAACCACCCTAAGATACCATCTCATTCCAGTAAGATTGGCAGCCACTATGAAGTCAAACAACAACAAGTGCTGGCGAGGATGTGGAGAAAAGGGTACTCTTGTACATTGCTGGTGGGACTGCAAATTGGTGCGGCCAATTTGGAAAGCAGTTTGGAGATTCCTGGGAAAGCTGGGAATGGAACCACCATTTGACCCAGCTATTGCCCTTCTCGGACTATTCCCTGAAGACCTTAAAAGAGCATGCTACAGGGATGCTGCCATATCGATGTTCATAGCAGCACAATTCACAATAGCTAGACTGTGGAACCAACCCAGATGCCCTTCAATAGATGAATGGATAAAAAAAATGTGGCATCTATACACAATGGAGTACTATGCAGCAATAAAAAATGACAAAATCATAGAATTTGCAGGGAAATGGATGGCACTAGAGCAGATTATGCTTAGTGAAGCTAGTCAATCCCTAAAAAACAAATACCAAATGTCTTCTTTGATATAATGAGAGCAACTATGAACAGAGCAAGGAGGAAGAGCAGGAAGAAAAGACTAACATTAAACAGAGTCATGAGATGGGAGGGAAAGGAAGAGTAAAGGGAAATTGCATGGAAATGAAGGGAAACCCTCATTGCTATACAAAATTACATATATGAGGTTGTGAGGGGAATGGGAAAATAAACAAGGAGAGTAATGAATTACAGTAGATGGGGTAGAGAGAGAAGATGGGAGGGGAGGGGAGGGGGGATAGTAGGGGATAGGAAAGGTAGCAGAATACAACAATTACTAATTGGGCATTATGTAAAATTGTGGATGTGTAACCGACGTGATTCTGCAATCTGCATTTGGGGTAAAATTGGGAGTTCATAACCCACTTCAATCTAATGTATGAAATATGATATGTCAAGAGCTTTGTAATGTTGTGAACAACCAATAAAAAAAATTTAAAAAAAATAGTATTATATATGAATAGATAGATATAAAGTGTTCTGGTTTGCAATTTTTCATATACTAACTATGATAGCAAGAACTGTATGTTTCAAAAAAGCTAAAAGAAAGAACTTTGAAACTCCTACCATAAAGAAATGATAAATGTTTGAGAAGATAGATATGTTTATACTGATTTACACATGAAAGCATTACACAATGTCTATACATATTAAAAAATCACACTGTGTCCCAAAGATGCACATTTTTGGTTTTGTGTATCAATAAAATATTAAATGTAGTTAATAATTATATAAATAATAATAATAATAAGTGTGTGAAAAATTTTGAAGAGTCTGGAATTCTACCAAACATCAAAACTAACAAGTTAGACTGTCAGTTTCCTAGGAGCTGGCACAAGAAACATACTCCTGGTCAAAGATGAGAAACTTAATTACTCACAGCTCTGCAGGAAGTATAAGATTTTTCTTCACATTGGTTTTCCATTGCCCCCGAAGTCCCTTAGAGACAATGCAGAAGCAACCCTAGTGGATGTTGTACAAACAGTAATTTTTGTGTCCCAGCAGAGGAAACTTGAGTTTAGAAAATTCTGTTTTTATAAAGAATGATGCTGGCAGACCTTTCCTATCATTATATCAGAAGGGGACATTCCCTTTGATACACTGTATTAGTGAAGAAACAAATTCATTTTCCTTCACAGAAGGATGCACTGTTTCTATCTTCAAGGTTATTTCCCATACAGTCATTCTTAGAAAGATAATCTTCCACAGAATTCAGTATAAGTTGTAAGAAAATGTCATGGTGAACTATCATTCAAAGGTATACAGCTGGGTGACTTTTTAAATATCATTTATAATGCAGGAAAATAATTGTTAGGTCATACAATGAAAAAAATTTAATTTTTAAAAACCAAATATGTATTTTCACATAATGGTAGTCACTAAACAATAAATAGTTAAATAGAATTGTGATGGTACTATTGAAGCCCTTGGGTTTAGCCAAAGCCTTCAGTGGTACTTCTGGTGATAGTTTGCACTTCAGATATTTAATATGAAATCTGTTACAGGGGAAAATATGCTCACTATAAAAAATGTTTTGCATAGGTATACATTGGGAAACTAATAAGCAAATTTTACCAAAGTACATTCATTTTCTCTAAAATTACTAAATAAGAGCAGAGCTAGAAAGAAGCATTTTTATATGAAATATTTTTATAATGATTTAAATCATACCATATCTAAAGTAGGGCATGATATTAAATGGTAATATCATTGTTGTGTTATAAGTACATAAATTTACTTTCCAATCAAAGAAATATTTAAGTTTTTCTTTGGGCTTTGGATAAAGTTCTGCTGGTCATATTCTATACTACTCTAAATCAAGGAATGGCAAATTACAACTCATGGTTTGATTCGAACCTGACATCTATTTTTGTGGTGTCCAAAATTAAAAGTGGTTCTTACAACTTATAAAATCATAACTGGGGATACTATAGAAAAATAAATCTTTGAAATGAAATCTGAATATAGGAAAAATGTGATGTATTGAACAATAAGTTGTATTCCTTTTATTTTTTTTGGATAGGTTAAGGGTGTTACAAATCAATTAGTTCAATTAAGTATCACATTAGAGAAGAAGCAACTGAAGATCATAAACATAGTTGCAAGATTAGAATGCTGTCTTTAAGGTTTTCTTCTGGTGCACAGGTTGCCATGAAATTTGACCACCATATCCTGTTGCTTTTGCTTACCATTTAGCTGAAAAAAAATAGCATTAATTTTAAAGCTATGCCAATTTTAAATGTTTTAAATGAAAGTGTATTCACTCTGGGTAATTAAGTATTGAAGTTATATATTTACACACACACACACACACACACACGACATATGAACATACATATATATGCATGATCTGATTATGGCATTATTTATTTTTTTGCCAATAAATAAAATGTTTACCTCTATTATTCTCTTTAGTTGAATTTTGTGATGTCATTTCTTAAGTCTAAATTATCAATCTTGTGATAGCTATTCTTTAATACATTGTGATATATAGAGGGTGAAATGTTGAAAGAAGACTCTAAAACATAACATTGAAAGGTAATAAAAACTTACTGATACTTGAAGCATATAATAAAATATATTTGATATACATATTATTAATTTTTAAATAAACAGTATACTTAAGAATAAGTTCAGCTTATTAATAAACACATAAACTTAAAATGCAAGACCAATTTTTTTAACCTCTTGTCCAAAGCCTTAAATTAATTGAGAAAATTAAACAGTTGGATATTTTTGTATACAGCGTAAATGTGATTATTGAACATTACTAATGGAAAAGAAAAATCAAATAAAGAATTTGGCATCAAATGCTAGTTCTTTATTTAAACGTGGGTGAAATGATTGGTATCATTTTATTTGCTATTCAACTTTTAAACTTTGAATCACAATATTTCAAAATACAGTATACAATAAACCATATGGTGCAATACATTTTAAAATTCACCCTGCAAAAAAATTTCAGATAATTATATTAAAAATTTCAGAAAGGAACATATTGGCATCAATTTGTTTATAGGGTATTTTCTCATATTCAGTATTCTTGATATTTTGAAATATTAATATTTGGGACTATCTGAAGTCATAATGCTTCTGTAATTTTCTAATTCCTTAGCTTCATAATTACTGGAGTGAATGTGTATATTTGTTGTGCATATGTGTTTGTGTTTGGTCAACCATAAGGACAGTCTCCTTCCAGTATAAGCATTGCATTCCACTTCATTTAAATGTTTTTCACATTTAAAAAAGAACAGAAAAAGCTGTGATAATTGACAGAGATAAAATAAACTAATTCACCATATAGTGCATTTGTGGGTTGACTGCTCAAATTTCCTCTTAGAATTGTTTTTATTTTTCTTACAAAAAAAATCAAGGGAAATATTATACAATATTACAATCACCATGTAGAAGAGTAAAATATATTCTGTACTTAGCCAAATCATGCTTCTAAAATTTAGGGGTAAATATACAAAAATATAATTCACATGCATAATGCCAGGGACAAGATTGCTATAGTCCAGGTGACAATGGACCAGTAAAATAAGGTTATGAGAATGATTTGCCAAGTTTTTAAAGAAGTGATTAGTCAGAACTCTTTTCTATCCCAGACATAGTGTATATTATGTGTTCAAAAGCCATAATTATTTCAAAAATAGACATTTGAGGAAACCAGATAATTAGTCCAGTACAGCTGGTATAAAACACTACTGGCATTCACACTGGTATCATTAAAAATTTGGCAAAGCATCTTATATGCAATACCCCTGGGCAAATGAAACAAATTAAACACCTAGGTATTTCTTTAGAACCTAAGAAAATGTACATAGAAAATTCCAGATTTTGCTTCTAAAATTTAAATGAGAGAAATGTAAAGAGTATAAAGAGCAATCTAATGTTATTTTGTTTATTTGAAAATTACTTCACATTTCACTCCCTCAGAATCACACAATTTTATTCAATTCAAAACATTTTTCTTGAAATTAACAATTTCCCTGAGTTTTTGCTAGACTTATTTTAATTCTTTGTAATCTATATGCTTATTTTCAAACTTCATGTTTTTAAATTTTTTTATTGTGAATATGTCATATATTCTAAAGATGGAATGAGTACATACACAGCTTAAAGAATAACAATAAAATAAGTACTTGGGTAGACATTGACAAAATTAAGAAAGAATACTAAATGAAGACTTGAGGTCCTCCATGTCCCTTGGTTACCTCCCATTTTCTTTGCCCAGAATAACTGTGATCCTGAGTTTCATGATTAATTCCTTCGTTTTTCTTTGCTTTACAGTCTCATTCTACATACATGTGACTCAAAAATATATTGTTTGCCCATTTTTAAATTAATATTTTGGTGTGTGTGGTACTGGGGATTGAACTGAGGCCCTTGCACATGCTAGGGAAGTGTTATACTATATCATTTAATTTTACAACTTTAAATAAATCAAAACTTGTATATATAAAGACTCTGTAACCTCCTATAATCGGTATTTTCTGTAAAGTTTGATATATTTAATATTCATCCATGGTGAATCTTGTAGTTGCAGATAACATGTTTTGGTGCTGTATAGTATTCATATGTAAAACTTCTCTAATATATTTTTTCATTCCTCAACTTATTTTTTATTTCTTTTTTTCCTGCTAAAGTGATACTAGCATTTTTAGACTTCCAAAAAATAGATTAATATGAATATTTTTTCTAATGTATTTTTATCTGTTATAATCTTTATTGATTTTAAACATGATAATCTAAGTCATTAAATTTTATAAGTAATTTTCAAAAGAAAGATTTGATATATACATATACACACATATGCATGTGTATGCATGTGTGTAGTGGCCAACTTATCTACAATCCCCAAATTTAACATTAAATATATATTGTCATAGTAATTTCATTTAAGATATGAAAAATATTTTCTATATTTCACTATAGTTTTGATATGATATGTGATTTAGTAATTTTTTTAATCTTCATACACATTTTTGAGGGATGGATTATTTATTTGTACTAATTTATAGTTTATTTTACTGTGATCAGCCTATAAAAATTATCCATGTCCTAACAGACCTTTAAATTTTGTTCCTGTTTTATCAATGACTAAGTAGTCCATGACTATTTTTACAGGTTCTAATTTATGTTTTATTGTGATAAAAAATAGATAATGTAAAATTTCCCAGTGGATCCATGGCATCAAAAACATCAGCATCACTATAGAAATATTACCACGGTTATTTTTTTATATTATTCACTCCATAAGTTTGATCTTCATTTTAAAATTTTTCCCTCAGAACATGCTAATTTTATTCAACATGTTTAACTTCCATTGATATTTATATTTAGTTGATCTATCAAATGTTAAGAGAAATGTGGTAAATTCTGCATGATTGGTTAATTTGTTAATTCTGCTTTATAAAAATTTAGATAATATTTCTCACAGACCCATCCTTGAAGTATTCAGACCCTGGGATAATAGTAGAGAACCATAAATCAGAACTAAATCTGGAAATGTAGGCATTTAGCAAATAAACTTTTATGCAATGGACTTTTGCATTTTGTATTGACTGGTTATTTCATTTTTAATGACCTAGAAGACCAGAGACCAATTTAAAAGTATTGGATTCCTTGGAGTCTATTGTGAGCAAAAGTTTGTATGAGGACATTTATACCCCCTTCCCTATTCTGAGCTCGATTCTCCTCCCCTTTCACCTTTAGTTGCATATCAAATCTTCCAACCTCCTTCACTCCTGTGAAGGCACAATGTTGTTTGCATCTTAGTCCCCACATCTACATAGTGGGTCTTCCAGAGTCATGGATTAATCAAGATGTCTTTGAGGCTTAGAATATGGTCTACAAATTATATGATCAAGGCATGGTCTTGAGGGTGGATGCGAACCATATTTGGGCACATCCTCCAGGCCCAGGGAGCTCTTCACCAAACAGAGAAAATGACATTGTTAGAGAAAAACGGGAGAAGAGTCCTCAAGAGTGCATGCCTAAGGCGGCTTGCCTTTTGTCATTTTAAGCATATTATTCATTCTATATTTTATATAATTTTAGTATGTCAAATCATTATGATGATTATAATATGCTGAATTTTATAGTAAAAACTTTATTTTGTAATATTTTTAGCTTTATTCTATTTTCTGAAAAATCTGTGTTCATTCAAAAAGTAACTATTACCTAATATATCCTTGTTCATTCTTTCTTATTACTCATGCTTTGTATGATTTTCATGGAAACAAAATTCTATTGAGGATTTTTACAACATAACTAGTCTATTTGGGCCATTTACTTTTACTATAAATATGACTTTGTAGATTTAAACATAATGTTAATATTTTTGGATTCTATTTGGCACCCATCCTTTTAATTTTTTTTCTCTTGCTTGACTTTCTTAGATTATTTGATTTTTAAATGTATTTCAAGTTCATCGATTCCTTCTTATATGCATATGATATAGATCTTATGAATTCTTTTTAATGTTCACTGTTTCTGTGCATATTAAATTAAGTCAAATGTTATTCAAACTCTTTATTTGCTCAAAAAATAAAAAAGTTTATTTTTATATATCTTTCCTTCTGGTTTTCCATTACTAGGTCTTATCCCTAAGCATTACTAGTAATTTTGTTTTGTTAATGGGCATGAAGAATGAAGATAGCAAAGAACTCTGAGTAAAAGTGTTCCCAAGGGCTGGGGATGTGGCTCAAGCGGTAGCGCGCCCGCCTGGCATGCGTGTGGCCCGGGTTCGATCCTCGGCACCACATACAAACAAAGATGTTGTGTCCACCGAGAACTAAAAAATAAATATTAAAAAAATTCTCTCTCTCTCTCTTTAAAAAAGGGGAAAAAAAGTGTTTCCAAGACACACATCTAGTTGCAGTCAGTGTAAGGAGGCAAATGTCACTTTATTCAATAATTCACGTGCTTTGTTTCAGATTTCATAAGATTTGTACTATTTTGGTTTGTTCATTCTACAAGCATGCAGTCACTCTGGGATCTTAAAAAACGTGGGTATTTACCATTCCCATCCTTTTGCAGGCCCTGAATGCTGGCTGTCACCATATCCTCTTGAGAACACTTGGCTTCCCAGTCCTCTCACAAAAGATCACTCTCCCATTGCCTGGATTCTTGTCAGAGGTTGCTTAGAAGTTAGTAAAAAACCCAAGAGTAAAGATGGCAAAAAATTCACTGCTCTTTTCTTTTCCCTGTTGACATTAATGTCTCAGTCCCTTACTGGCCTTGTTGATATAATTCTAAACTTTCAGTATTTTTTTCTTGCAGTGAAAACACTGATGGAGGATTTTGCTTGAATTGTTGATCACACCTCATCCCTCTAAATGACTGAACAAAAATATCAACAAAAGGTTTCTAACCAGGCCCTACCCATTTCAATGGCATCATTTACACTCCAACTTTAACATTTTGATTTCCAGAAGCATTTTTGTTCCTTTGTTAGTTTAATATATAATTCAAATTTGACTTCTGTTCTGGAAGGATTATTATTCAAAAAAGTGGAAAAGAAAGAAAGAAAGCAAAGCACAGTAAGCACAGACAGGATGAGAACACTATGCAGTTTATTGACTTTATATTTCAAAACCTTCCCTTTCCAGAGCATTCAATATTCATTTGCATGTTCATCTATTAATGCTGACTTCCCATGTTTATTCTGATGTTGTTCTTGAAGTCAAGTTTTAAATTAATAGTTCTCCAGTTAGTTAACTATCATCATGACAAACCATATAAATCGTCTTGCCTTGCCCCAAATAATATTTATGACAATTATTATATTTTGAGTTATTACATACAAGTGTATATGACTCTAGTGACATTAACATGATTTGTTCTCAATATTTAACTTCAAATTTGCCTTAATATTGGCACACAAAATATGGCTTCCTTGTTCATTATCTACAAAATTTCTGCTTGTTCCTACTTGTTTATATATTCACATGAATCAATGTACTACATGTCATTTTTTTAAATATTACAATGCAGTTACTCTTTATTCAAAATTAACAATTATTTATAAACAATTTCGGAAGAAAAAAAAAACATGTAGAATACTTTTCCCATCCTGGAATGTAATTAACTCTGAAAGTGAATAACATAATAAGTAACCTGATTGTTTCATTCAATTTACTGATGTCTGTCAGGATTACAAAATTTACTCAATTTATTATTTGCTATTTATTTAATGAGATTTAAATTATCAAACATTTCAAGAGTAAAATGTATTCAAATGCTATTACCATTATTTTAAAACTATTTTAATACTATATCTCACCAGATAATTGTCTCACCCTGGTTTTACAATTAAAAAATTGGTTTTTAAGCTTACATTGCATAATCCTTGCAAGATATAGTTCTGTTCCTCATGCTACTATAAAGATAAACAGAGTAGCAATGTATTTACCAGTGGCATATGACACCTGTGTCTTTTTGTGTAGTACAAGCCCTGAGACTAGAATTCTCAGCACACTTGCATTGTAATTATATTTCCAAAAGCTGAATTGCATGGGTTGTTTGGAATGCTGCAGTACTGATGATAAATGTATCTTACATGAGTGACCCTGAGGAGGTGTACCTCAATAAACTGAAACCAATGATAGTGATACAGAATCTCTGGACACAGAAAATTAACATACAATGAAGGAAATTTTCTCAAATGTAGTATTTCTTTTTTTATTGGTTGTTCAAAACATTACAAAGCTCTTGACATATCATATTTCATACATTTGATTCAAGTGGGTTATGAACTCCCATGTTTACACCGTATACAGATTGCAGAATCATAGCGGTTACACACCCACATTTTTTCAAATGTAGTATTTCTATTAAAATGCATGAATCAATAACAACTAATGTGCTAACATTTTTTGGACTGCAAAAACATTCACTAAACTGTCATGAAAAAATCATGTGTGTCAATTTGGATTATTCAGTTTTTACATTTATGAATACTGGCACAATTAAAAAGTTTTACATAATAGTCATGAATTTTTTTGCCAAAAAATTTGGCATAAAATCTGCAACAATTATGCAGCAAAATTCAATAAATTTAAATAGGCTATTAAGCACTATAAATTTTGTTTATATTGTATTAATATGTATTTGCTATGTTTCATCTTATGTTAGTAAATTCATAAAAGATGTAGAAGACTTAGTTTCCTTATAGATCATTCTAGTAATCCATAATCTGCTCTGATGCTGGTCCTGGAATTAAGAAACATGTAGAATATTGATTTATGCAACTGTGTCATAGGAGTTTAGTGATAAGTTACCCTGAATGCAGCCATTGTCTGGAATAAAAAAGAGCAATTCTTCTGACCAGTCTTTCCCATTAATTATGTTCACTGTTGACCTTCATCTGTATGTACTCCTGAGTGATGCTGGGATGCATTTAGTGGAAACAACCGTCATTTAATTTTTTTTCATAATACTCCAATTCAATAATGCAATAATAGTATTTTATTTGCAAATAATAATTTATAAATAATAAAAGTGCTATAATAGCAATGGTGCCACAAGTTTTGAGTCATCAGTCTTCTCAACTTTGAATACATTTCCCTTCTTATCTAGAACACTTAAAGTTTGATGATTGGCAAGAATAACTTGTGATTTAAGTGTGAGGCAGAGAAAAAATAACATATGGATGATAAGGTGCTGTGACTTTGAATTCATTATTCTATCAATTTTTAATTCTTAAACTCTACTATGTGCCTGCTAATAGTTGAGTTTAAGAACTCTAAATGGTATTGAATCATCAGCACTTAAGAAAACATAACAATAGTCAACTCACATTTACATACCTTTGGGGGAAAATAAACAAAAATCAAAATAAAAAGTACATCATATACAGTCATGCATCAATTAATGATGAGGATAAGCTCTGAGAAATGCAGTTAGCTGACTTCATCATTTTGCGAACATCATAGAGTGTACTATACAAAATAAGATGGCTACAAACTCAGTAGGTGATATAATCTTAGGATACATTGTCATATATGTGATCTGCCAATAACTGTAGCATCATAATGTGAGTCATGACTATATTATGTTAAAAATGTGAAGCACAAAAGTGTCACAGAGAAAGGGGATAAAAATTGCAGAGTGTAATACTATTGTATATGTGATGCTCATAGCAAATCCCACTAGGAAGGTTGAATTGAAGTAAAATACTGGAATAAATGAGGGAGATGCAGAGCAAGTGTCAAGGAATATTAGGAGAAAAGGGAGGAAAGAAACCCATCTAGCTAGCTTCCGTTCAGAAAAATGGAAGGTGAAAACCCATGACTTGAGGTAGGGAAGGCAGCCCTGCACCAAACCAAAAGGTACAGACTCAAAGCTCTGCTATGGAAAGAACCTAAACCTGTCACCACCTAGTTTGGTTCCATGCTCTGAGGGTAGTAGCCTGAGGTGAAACTTGCTGAGTGCCTCACTGCCAATGCTAATAAGCAAATGGCAGAGTTCAGTGATAGTTTTGCTTGTGCACTTTGTTAATAGATCACCTACTGATAGTCCAATGTCTTCACTAATCTGCTATAGCTTGTAAATCTAATGATGATGCAGAATTTCAGTGGCTCCAGCAGGTTGTGTAAGTTTGGCCAAGGTGTAGAGGCTGACTTAGTGGCTGCCTTTTGTACCATGTGAGGGCAAAGTGGATTTGAGCACACCTCACCTTGAGGTATCTCTGCAGGTGTGAACAAGGACAGGCCTCCACCTGTGGATGATGGCAGGGATTAGTGTTATCACTGTTCTGCCTCTGATCATATAAGTCTAGTAAAACTGAAGGGCAGAAAGTTTAAAAAAAATTAGTGTGTGGAACTAAGAAATTACAGATGAAATGGAGTGGACTACTAGAATTACAGGCTCCTACAGGGATGCATATCAAGATGAAGTATATCACTTAAGTATTACTTCAAGTGAGAATTCTGAAAGTTAAGATGAAAATTTGACTTTACATCATGAACGTAATAATGGTCAAATTTTAGCAAGAAGCAGTGGACAGACACTAATCAGACACTAGTTCAGATCTCTTTGTGAAATAATGTAAGAAAAGACAAACACCCAAATGAAAGAGTGGACACAGAACTGTCAATAATAATCACCTCCTTTTCTTGCTCTAACTTCTAGTGCTGGAATTGATGATCACTGAACAGACTTTAACTTTAGACTTTGGAAGAAGTGGTTAACCTGGATGGTCAGAGGACTTCTCTTTAAAAACATAATTTAAGTGGAAAGAACAAAGGAGAATAAAATGTTTCATTTATTTGGCTTCTAAATTTCTGATAAAGAGCTGGAAAAAAACAAAGGACAAATTCCAGGGAATTTTCTATTAGGTGTCATATAGCATTTGTGGAGATTGAACCCAGAAGCACTTATCCACATCCACAATCCTTTATAATGTTTTATTTAGAGACAGAGTCTCTCTGAGTTTCTTAGTGCCCTGTTAAGATGCTGAGGCTGGCTGTGAACTCAAAAACCTCCTGCCTCAGCCTCCAGAGCTGCTGGCTGGAACTTACTTTTTTAATAGGCTTTTCAGAATACATAGGTCAGAAGAAAAAATAAAATGAATGGTGGAGTAAGGCTGGGTTTTATAAGGTAGGATAGCGGGTATCTCTTAGAAATCTCAATTAGCTACTATTCACAGGACCAGAATGTTTCATTGGGCCATCCAAATTTGGAGCTCAAAGTAGCATGTTACATAATGTCATTATCAACCTGAGAACCATGATCTCAATCTTGACTTAAATCTGCTTCTATTAGAATAGCTTAAATTAAAAATACCAGAGGCTTGGGAGGCTGAGGCAGGAGGATTGTGAGTTCAAAGACAGCCTCAACTACTTAGTAGATCCTGTCTTCCAATAAAAAATACAAAAGGGCTGAGGATGTAGCTCAGTGGTTAAGCAATCCTGAATTCAACTCATGGTACTAGGATTTTTCTTTTTACTAAGTTTGAAATTAATATAAATTTATTTATTATTGTTTCTTCCTGAATTTATTGCTAAGTTATATCTTCTCTCTTGTGGTTTTTCTGATTTAATTTTTTTTCCTTTTAGATATAGAAAAGACAATTTGCCCTTTTTTCTATTATATTTGATATTATCAGATTTAGCCCACCTCTCTTGACTCATTCAATGTAGTTACATATTTTCTTTGCTTTTTATCATATTATTGCTTATTTCATCATTGTGCCAACTTACAAAATTCAATTTAGTTGTGAATAAGTTTTATAGAACATGCATGATTATCATCTTAAAGAATACACTAAAGCTCTCTTTATTTAATATAAATAATTATGCTTTATTTTCATGCAGTAAAAAATATACTATTGTAATGAAGAGATTCACCTATTAGGTTTTCTGATTTTTCACACATTTTGTTTTAATCAGTGGTAAAATAATTTTTCAAGACCAAATTAAGACTACTAAATTTTTTCTAAATTATTTCTTGAAAATTACAGTAAAAATCCTATTATATCAGCAACACTGTCCCCTACCATTGAAGAATTAACAAGAGATTAATTTCCATATTAGCCATGACAAAATCTACTTTTTCATTCCTTGTGATAGAAATTATTTTTAACTGTTAGAAATATTATTCAGCAACATCAATAAAGCATGAAAATTATTTATATATACACATGTAAATAAGCATACATATATGAATACATGTATTTCAAGTAATAAAGATAAGTATTCCTGAATGTTCTGTTTGTGTTAGGCATAATCAGAAGATAAAAATCAATATCCCTTTGACATGTACTCTCTTCAAAGACTCCATATAATAAGATTATCATTTGAAATTTAGCAGCCAATGTAAATAGTCCCTCTAACCTCCAAAGTCATTATGTCACTATTACTTCAAAAGTAACTTTAATCTTAAAAAAATCACATATGGTTAAAAGTACTAAAATAAGTATCTCAGAATTACAAATATATAAACAACAAGAATAAAACAGAAATATGTATACTTTTATAATATGTAAATAATTGGTTCTTCATAGTAGAAGTAACAAAATTGTCTTGAGATCTATTGATAAAATTTAACAAAATAGACTAGAGAAGAGGTGAAGGTAATTTATTTCTTTTGTGATATAGTAACTGGAGACTACATATATAGTTAGGTTAAAATAAGAATATTTTTTAGTTCAGTAAGACACAAATGAAATACCATTATGTTTAGAAAATGCTGAAACATAATTCTGAAGAATATACAATATACGCAGAGTCCTGTTAAAACTAATAAGATATTGGAAAGGAATGCTATTGCAGAGGATTTACTCTGGGGTAATCCATTCCTCAAATTATGGCATTTTTTTCCTACTCATATGCCAAGGTTACTATGCTAGAAATCTCATGTATAAGAAGGAAGATATTTGGAAGAATCTGGGAAAGGATATAGCCTAAATACCTTATAGGAATACTCAGAGTCAATGTATGTTCAGGTCAGAGAGAACACACATCTCAAAACAAAGGAGAAACTAATCTTATCATTAAACTTTGATGCATTGGTGGCTTTGTGTTATTTTTATGTATTTCCTCATTTTTCTCTTTTAATGTTCATAAGTTACATTGATTGTCCCAGAGGAAACAAATTGACATGAAATGTCACATAGTGGTCTTCACCCAGTGGAGATCACTTAAGACAAAGCTGGAAACAACAACTCTCTAGCTAGGGATTCCTTCCCATTGGGATTTCTACTTCGGAACTAAGTGTTTGGAAGTTCTGCAGTCTGATTTAGAAGCTTCAAGAGTTATATGGCTTGCAATTTTAGATCTGCACCTGTATCAAGGTTCCCACAGTTGTTTGATAAATTACAAGTCTGAGCATCATCTCAGATCTACTAAAAAAGACACTGATACTGTGGTGCAATAACAAGAATTGGTTATTGTACATATTAGTTTTTAGAATAGATCTGTCCTATTAAAAACATTGAAGAATAAGAATAAAATTAATACATATTATTTGTATAATATAAAGGCAATTTAAAGAATGAGCTGAAACTGTTGACTCCAAACTTAGAAATCTACCTCCTTAACAAAACATGTTATAATATGAAAAACAATTGGGTTCTTCTTATAATAACACAAGTAAGATGGCCCATAAGAAAACGAACAACAAGAAAATAGTTAACACATTGATTCACCAAGATTAATTACAATCTTGTTCAAAGGAAGGTACAATAGGCTTGATCCTTTACCATCAAATAATTTATCATCACGCAGAATTTAGAGGTTCAAGGATAAGCTGACAAAAATATAAATTTAGACTAAAACATTAAGATAGCATTCTTGATTACTATTTGACTAATAAAGAAAAATAAAACTAATTATTTTTACAATTATTAAAAGTGAGAATATAGGGTTGCTTAATTACATATCTAAATATTAATTGCACTGGAAAATTCACAACTGTGCAATACTTACAGCTATGACTGGCAATCAAATAAGCCTAAGTACATTTTTTAAAAAATGCTACAATTGTCTAACAAAAAATTCAGCCCAAGTTACATTTTTTAAACCTGATACAACTGTCTAACAAAAAGGTAACTAAAGTTGAAAAAAAATTTTAAAATAAACAGAAACAACACTAAGACAAGGAAACAAAACCTTATTTTCCTCAGTGCCTTTTACTTTGAACCAAAAAACAATCTACAATGGTTTACAACTTGGCAATGCTCAGAAGCAAACTAGAGGTGGAAAATCTGTGCTTTACATGGTTTGGAAAGGAGGAGGATGATGAGTGGGTGATTTCTTTCTATCACATGTCACATTACTTACCTGTTTTTAAAAGTATTTAAAGTCCTTAATTAACTGATAGAGATTAGATATCCCATCCTTTATTACTGTAGGATGTTAGTGATATAGAGAAATCTAGGTAATTTTATTCCTTATGCATCTGTGTATATACTTATACCTCAATTTCTCACTGAAGTCAAGTATAAGATTCAGATAACATTATGCCACTCAAATTATAGGTCACTGCATGTGACAATTCATATGTATTGAAAAAGCCAATGGAGTATTATTTCTAGAATCTGGTAATTCATTGCTTTTTTACTTAACAAGAAATGCAGGCTTTTTCAAATTACGTACTTTGAAAAATATATTCAATGTCAAATATATTCTCTGTTCCAGATACTGTACTAGGAATTTAGCATTGACACCTGCCTACAATGGACTAGTAAATGTTCAAAGAACAACGTAAACATTACAATAGAAAGAACATCATAAAAAAGGAAACTGCTGTTTCCCAAGAGTAAACATTATTTCTAAAAATTAGATGGTTAGAAAAACAAAAATCAATCAATAGTATAATAAATATAACACGTCTTAACAAATTAGTAATTATAAATGTAGCATATTTAATTAAGACAAATTTCTTTTTGACATTTGCAACTTTATAATTTTTCTTTACAAAGTAAAATTCTTGAAGTTATTTCCATTTATTTGTAACTTGTTGATATTTTACTAAAATAGTTTTTAAAATTGTATTTTGACAACATCTCTGACTTATTTTATGAAAGGAAGTTGTTTGAAGACTTTCTGAGTAATTCACATGAATTTTGTTACTATAAGGTTAAAGGATATTGTATTGGTACAAGATATAAAAAATCATAAACCATAATTCATTCCATGTAGCTAGCATAATTAGAGAAAAAAATACCTTCAATGCATTGAATGCTTATTTTCCCCACAATTATATGTTCAGTGTTTAACTAAAAGAGGTCATATTAGGAGGGGATAATGTTGGAAGGTGATTTCATTGTGAGGGGATAGCCCTCATCAGTGGCATTAATGCCCTCATAGAAACAACTAAGAAAGAGTTCATCGTCCACTTTTACCATGTGAATTCATAGCAAGTGGCACATCCTATGAACCAGAAAGCAGTTCTTCACTATACACCAAACTTTACTGGCTCTTTGACGTTGGACCTCCAGAACTTTGAGAAATAAATTTCTGCTGTGTATAAGCTAACCAGTTTATGGATAGGGACAACAGTCAAAACAAAACAAGAGAATAACATTATTGAAAAATATACTGATGGAATTGAGGAACTCTGAAAAAATATGTGAATGTTTTTATAGCTTTTCTTAACTATCAAAACTATTACAAACAAAATAGATGTATTTTAATGTCATATTTGAAATATACATTCAACTGTAACTTTGAACAAATGTTGAGTCAGTCATATGAAATTTATGTATATTTGTTTCTACTTAGTAATATTCCATGCTTATCATATACTAAGTTCCCCAAAGTTCTTGGGATTTCTGGGCATTATTAAGGGCATACTGTTATTTTATTTGAAATATATCCATAGATATGGTTTTGTTACACCCTGTCATTAATTTAAAAAAAATAAAAAATAGAAAAAGTCAATTTTAGTTGGAGAAAAGAAAAAAAGATCCAAAAACTAAAAGAGAGAGAGAGAGAGAGAGAGAGAGAGAGAGAGAGAGAGAGAAAATGAGAGAAAGATGTCAAGTGTCAAGTTATTCTAAAATCCTAGTTTCAGTTTTGTTTGTTTGTTTTAAGATATAGGTATACTTCTTTCTTTGAGTACCATGAGACACCAATGTGTACTTGATAAATTCTCCTTTTCTACTGGGATTGGTGGTGCACACCTGTAATCTTAGTGGCTAAGGAGGCTAAGACAGGAGGATTGCAAGTTCAAAGTCAGATGCAGCAAAAGTGAGGTGCTTAGCAACTCAGTGAGTTTGTGTCTCTAAATAAAATACAAAACAGGGCTATGGATATGGCTTAGTGGTAGATGCCACCGAGTTCAATTCCCAGTAAACACCACCATCACCCTCAAAAGAATCTCCTTTCCTGCTTAATTTTGTTTGAGTTTGATGTTTTTATATTCAAATATGTGCTTTTTAAAAAATATAATCATACAATGACATTCTAATGAAAAAAAATGTACATAAGTTACCTGAACAAGTATTTCTTTTGTGTTCAACAGTGAAGAATAAATTATGTATATGTTCATCAGTTTAAGAACTTTCTTTTAAGTGTCTTATGTGATTTTTGTATAATTAAATTGTGTTTAACTGCTAAAGACTCTGTTGGTAGAGTAAATGCCTACCATGCACAAGGCCCCAGACCAATCCCCAGCACTAAAAAAAAAAAAAAAAATACTTCAAAGAGAAAAATCATACTATGATACTATAATAGGAATCTAAAATGGTATCATGTGCTATCTACCTTGGATTACAGATAAATAATTAAGACTACTTTTCTATTATCAGCCCTCTTGTTTGCTAAGAGAAAACATTTCAAGTGTTTTATTAAATCAAATCTATTCATATACAGAGTGAATTCCAAATGAATGCCTGTTTCAGCATCTCAAGTGAATAACCTTAAAAGTCAGTGATTTATAATGTCAATTCTCTGCTTTTTTTTAACTTTTGCAACCACTTGCTGCACAAAATGGTCAGGGTAACTGGCAAATACTAAATATTTTTAAATTTTGACTATATGTTGAAATTATTATGTTAAAAATTATTAACCATTGCTGAAGTATTTTGGATTATTGGTGATTGTTTTTTTGGGGGGTACTAGGGATTGAACTTAGGGGCATTCAATCACTGAGCCACATCCCCAGCCCTATTTTGTATTTTATTTAGAGGCAAGGTCTCACTTGATTTGCTTAGTGTCTCACTTTTGCTGAAACTGGCTTTGAACTTTCAATCCTCCTGTCTCAGCTGCCCCCCCGCCCAAACTGTTATGATTACTGGCCTGAGCCACTGAGCCCAGCTGTTTATGAAGGATATTTAACTTCATAGTCTCACGTTTAAGTGTTCAATGTCAAATAATGGAATATTTTTTAATTCGAAACTTAATTGATAATTAAACACAGTAAAGATTAGTAAATCTTCAGAAAAATAATTGGTCAATCTTGAATATGATGTTGTAATCTTTTCGCAAATCAATAGAAATATTTTCGTACATGAACAAAGAATTAGTACGTGTAGTATAAACACTTTGATAAGAAAAGATGTTTTAATAATTGACAAGAACAGTTTTCACTAAGTCGATTGTAGCTGACAAATTTTGTAGCATTACATTTTCAGCCATTGTTTAGCAAACATTAAACCACCTTGCCATTGTGTGATACTACAAAAGGGTACAAATAATGAAGAAATAATAGCAAAAAAATGCCCTATGTTCAGTGTTAGTAACATTTAAAAACCTTGATGACATGTACTTTTATGTGAACTTTAGATTCTTTACCATAGACTAAAAAACAATGTCATGGATTTTGGAACAAGATTGTCTTATTTTAGCCTTGACTCTGATAATTAACAACTTCTTAGTAATTTGGTCCCTAGACTATAATGATCATCATTTTTTGGTACTGGGGACTGAACTCAGGGGCACTTGACCACGGAGCCACATCCCCAGCCACATTTTGTATTTTATTTAGAGGTAGAGTCTCACTGAGTTGCTTAGCACCTTGCTTTTGCTGAGGCTGGCTTTGAACTCTTAATCCTCATGCCTCAGCCTCCCAAACCACTGGGATTACAGGCGTGTGACACCACATTCAGATATAGTAGTGGTCTAACAATACGAGTAAATATTCTTCAACCAAGTGCCCCTTGCACATGTTTATCCTTTATAGGTAGAAAGGTCTTTTATGGTATTTTATGTTAAATAACCATTAGTTAAATGAAGCATTTCTACATGACAAATACAGAAGTCAGAGTGACAATTCTAACCTTGCTTAACAATAAATGTGAGCACATAAGTAGGGTTTTTTATTACCTATATTTCAATCTAGCTTATAATTTAGAAGTTTATATGGTTCATTATATAATATGGCAGGGGAATTCCTTGAATGAAGACCTTTGAAAACAAAAATCAAGAACTGTTAAAATAAAATATGGCATATTTATTTGATTTGATATCCACGTTTCAAAAAAAAAGCTAATATTTATATTAGAATTCTAGGAAGCAGCACACAAATTTTTGTAAATTATCAAGAGACTTATTTCCTATTATTAAGTCCTCCTCTAAAACATGGATAGAATGCTGTGCATTCATCCTTTCCTATACTCACTTTTCCCCATGCATAAAAGTGATTGTTCTATTTCTTGTTCTATTTGTACTTTCTAATCTTACATTGAAATGCAGATTTATGTAAACTCCTCTAAGTCCTTTTCTGTCATTACTCTTTTCCTTTTTATTGATGTATTTAGAATTTCCTTTTTATAACTCTGCTATTATCATCAATGATTTCTTGTATCATACTTGATTTTATTATCTACTTATGTTCCTCCATTTCTCAATAAGTTGCAAGTATTTCCAGGGGGAGAAGCTGTGTTTTATCTTTTTTTTTTCCCTAATTAGTAGCAAGGTAATGAGCACAGAGTAGGTCCTTAATAAAGACTTGTGGGATGAATAAGCAAATTAATGATTGCAAGAATAAAAGAAATCCGGTTTGACTATCACAAACCTCACCAGTATAAAAGATTTTCTCATGAGATAACTTTTCACATTTGGTTTACAAAGTGTAAAAACATGGGGTAGGAGGGAAGATATAGGTAGACTGACAATATTTGCAGAAATTGAAACACATAGAAAGCATACAGAGTAAAAATTTAAGACAACATCACAAATTTTAAAACAGAAAACATGACATGAGTGTTTACAGGTTGAAATTCTGAGGTCTAGCACTGAATTTTACATAAGCCTCCTTCCTTGCTTTTTTGATCCACTACTTGTAACCTTAGAAATAAGGAGGAAATATCATCACAAAAGTCACAAAAATGTTAATTTTAGTGCAGCAAAATTTATGTGTGCCATACACATGTAGGTTAAGATAAAATTTTTAAAAATCTTATGTGCATGTGGAAAATAAATTGTTTAATTCTTTTAAGGGTGTTAGAAGAGATTAATAATTGCTATTAAATAAAGGGTTAACGCTACTCATTCACTTCTTTAAAGAGTAGCAATGATTTAGTTTGTGAATTACTTATTCAACAAAAAAGATCTATAGCTTATGATCAGAACTGTAATACATATAAACATGCACATATTTATACACAGACATGTAAGATGTGCATTTATATATCAAAAAATGACAACTTTAAACAACTAATGGTCATTTTAAACTTTTTATAACACTTTATAATATATATTCCTATTCATTATTCAATGCCAAGCTGTAAAGTTTGCCATTTTTACCATAACAACTTGTTAAACCTGCCATCCTTCTTTAGGGTTCACATGCATCCTCATCATTAATCATTTATGTTCAATGAGCAGATTAATTAAATATACCATAAAAACAATTTATAATGTCTATGTGGGTCTAAAGTCATCTTTTTGTTAAAATAGCAGAAAACTTCATTCCAAGTTGACATAAAAGTGAAAAAGGAAATCGTATTGAATAGAAAAATCGGGGAGAATAATATCCTAAAGGTAGGGATCTTAAATGCCAAGTGCCCTTTCTTAGCCTCAACCATTCATTCTGAAAATGGCCTATCAGAAAAGCTTAGAGGGAGCAGTTTAATTACTGCTCCTTTGACATATGTAATACATTTTCAGTACCAGGCCCATGCATTTATTTAAGGGCAAACGTTGTACAACAGAACTGTCCTCAAAGGTATTTCTTTCTCCATTTTTCCCCACTTGGCCTAGGCAGCAATTTTTTAATAACAATGTTTTTGAGGAGACAGTCTTAAATAGGTCCTTTATCAAGAACAGAATTAGGAGAAGAGCATAATTTTTAAACACTGAGAAAACTTAAATATTTAAGGTTATCTATTATATTATGTTTTCATCTACATATTTGTGCCATAGATACATTATATCCATATGAATACTCACCACCACCTTCTCATACTCCTATGCATGTTCAGATCCATGTTTAGATTATATAATGAATAAAGAACTTACTGATTAACTCCCCTTGGGGGACTATCAAGGACAGAGTCCATGTTTACTCATGGTGCACAGTACACTCCATGAAAAACGGTATGTACTCATAAATCATAACTTAAATAGGCCATACTTTTTAATTCTGAAACTTTGGCAGAATCAAAACACTAATTGTCTATTGGAATTATTTGTGTTTTAAAGGAATATTAAGTGAAGAACCTATAGTTCTACATACATATTGAATTATTAGCTTTTTTGTTATAAAAATGACACCATACATGCTATTGAAAATTAAAAAATTTCTTCAAAATTGTCAATTTGTCGTGAATACGTTAAAATTTTACTAAAAAATAAAATCAACTATAAATCTTTTGTTGACAAACAACAATCACCAAAAAAAAAAAAAAAGAAAGAAAGAAAGAAAGAAAAAAGAAAAAGAAAACACACACAAACTAAAAACTGTAGCCATAAGCCAAGCACATTTTCCATCTTGCATGCAAATGTTCTGGTGAATCTGTCCTATGAGCTATTTCTGCACACTTAATTTTTAATCTTAATATGTTCTTCTATCACATACGGCTAAAAGCAAAATGTTTTAAATGACCTCATTTGGGGTAAAATTTTTCCCTGAAAATATTTCCTATCTATCTCCTTCATCTACTTTACAAGCACTTTTTGAATAGTACAGTTTCAGAAAAAGTCTCAAACCAAAGACTCCAACAATCAAGAATGGTTCAGAGAATGTTGTGTTAAAACAAAGAAAAATACCCCTCCCACTTTCTATTAATCTACATAATCCCTCTTTGGTTTAATAGGATTTCAACCAGCTCTAAATATATGAGCCTCTTGGAATTTTGAGAGGCTTAAACTCTCTTCCAAGCAAGCAAGTGGATTAAAACCAACCTTTGAGTTTTACAATTTGCATTTAACTGACCTATTCTGTGAGACTTACTAAAGCCCTTAAGTGTTTTCTTCCCCAGTAACTGACATCTCTCTAGGATAAAAATCATGAGATTTTATTTCCTTTGATATATTTCAGCTTGTAAACACAAGAACATGAGCAAATTCTTTGCCAAATATTTTCTTCTCTCCCAATCCACACATGCCCCCTAAAGCATTTTTTCGCTTTCATAGGTTTCACACAGAGCTCTTTATTTTTGTGGGGAATATTGTCATTGTAGGAGAAAAATAGGTTTTCTTTAAAAAAAATCCTGATGGATGAAGAAATAGATCTTCTTAATGAGGTATCCATAGGATATCAATAAGATGTTAAAATAGGTCAAGGCCATGTTGAACTTTTCCTATTCTTTTCAATATTTTCTCTAAATTTCCAGTAGCCAACGTAGATAAAATCATACAGAATCTTTTGTATCTTCTGCACGACTGAGTCTGTCATTCTCAGCACTATTGACATTTAGCTCTTTTGAAACAGAATCCAGATTTTATGCACATACTCATTTTTTGATTTATTAAAATTATAAAATATTATGTGCAAATCATATTGTCTAACTGATGAGATTTTTATCACTATGCAGAATCTTGAGTAAACATAAAGGAATGTGTAGCATATATTTCTACCTTTGGGTGTGGAAACTATAAGCTGATGTTCACTAAATTGCATAACTAAATCAGAACAACAAATAAAGGGGCAGAAAAACATCTGAGTCTATCAAAGAAAAAGGAGAAAATAAAAATGGAATCAAAGGAAGGAAGGATAACTCAATAATGAAGGGAAATGTAAGGAACACTTGAAAGGCAATACTTCCAAGAAAAATGAATAGTTGATATTTGGGAGCAGGAAACTTGAATTTATAAAGATTTTAAACATGGGTTACCTGAGTGAGGTTTTATGAATTGGCTGACTTTCAGAAGCTTAAGGCTATTAATCGGCTGGCTCTCAGAAGCCTAGCTGCTGATGCCAAATTGTCATGGATCATTTAGAACTACCTTCACAGAGTTCTGATGGTTATATGGTACCAGAGCTGAAGAAAAAAGCGGTCATTGCCGGGAATATCAGAAACTTTTTATCCTCAGTATGCCCTTTTGCCTCTCCAGCCAAGTCACAGGAGATGTACGGACAATGTCAGGTCCAGACCCTGACCACTGCTATTAGATTCATTTGTCAAGATCTGACTTTCAGAGTAAGTGTTGATCAACATGCTCTTATACTGCTCTTTTCTTTGAATAGTATATTGACTCATGTAGCACCAAAGTATTCAAAGCCCTGGATGACATACCAAATGACCATAAGGTACCAAAGAAAAATACAAAGCATTTTATTGTTGTTTAGGCTTGCTGAAGAAAACAAGTCATGATAATCCCCAAGTCTCTCTCTGTGCTCTACATTACATGCCCCATTTAAATTTGACAGGATTTGGTCAGACTGCTTTTCGCCAATACAGGCTTTCCATCTCTTTTGTGGTATTCACACAGGAACATGAAACCCAGGAATAGTTCAGATCTTCTGCTGCTTGACCTCTCCCCTGCCCCCAAAAACCTAAAAAAATAAGACAGAAAGAAAAAAAAATTGAACTCATGGGCCTCAATCTAGGGATTAAGCTATACTATTTATATATATTAGGCATATGTTATATTAGGTAAAGTAAGGAATATATAACAACACCTTGTGTCATCCATTCCCATGGATAAAATGACTATCCTCAGAACATCCTCTATGGTAAAAATTATTAGTTATACTACCAGGAAAGAATTTTTTCCCTTTTTCAATTCTATAAGAAGATTGTCTCCTGAGAAACATGGGGCAACATACACTTGTAACAACCTAGCTCTTAATTCCACAGGGAAGTAAGTCTTTCTCCTAGATTGGCATTTTTTTTAAAAAAAGTTATTATTCCTATATTTAAAAAGAAACTAGAAAACATACAAGAAATGTAAACATTTTCAGTGGAATGCTAGGTATATTATCTTTGAGATTTCTCATGAAAATCAGTTATATCCCAAGAATACTTATTTTTTCCGATTCAATTGCAAAGATCATTTTCTTAATGTGCCAAAGGGTACCATTAGGGCAAGGTGGTCTGACATATATTTTTTATATCACCCCCCCATTTTTTTTCTATATTGAAACATTTGAACAGACACAGTTTAAAATTTTGGTTCATTCATTTGTGTTTTCTTGGGGTTAACCTGTGCAAAACTATATAAAGTAGATGCTCTAGCAATAGTTTGAGACAGTGGGATTGTAACCTATCAGTGAGAAAGCTTATATCAAGGCAAATTATTCTTAGTAGTAAGGGACATTTTGAATTAAGTGTATAACCTTAAACAAGGGCAGAGGGAAAAGATAACTGGAAAAAAATGCAAATATATACAAAGAAGGTATGGCAATCATAGTTTGAGGATTCTAAGTTTCTTGTTTCATCACTGAGGAAAATCTGTTTATCTACTGCATATTGCATAGATTTGAGTCTCTATCTCTGGAAAATGGAGAACTTTAGTTTAGGATCTTTCAGGGTTATATTTTTTTTGTTGTTGTTGTTACTTGTCTTTGATAATTAATGAAGATGTTTTTGTGGATTAACATATTACCAATAATACATTCTTTATACCATAAATGTTTTTATGGTAATTGATAGTATCTGATAGAGTATTTTTTCCCAGTGTTCTCCAAAGTTATTATTTCCTTGATATCTCTTCCAGAATACCAGATCAGATCACCTGGATTAGTTCATGTAGGCAACGATTTGGTGGCTGAAGGAATGGAAGTCTGATAGAACTGATATGAATTAATTTTGTTTTTAAATTTTCAGTTAATAAGCTAGAGAAAGACTGGATACTAATGTAGATGGATTTCTTGTTATTTGCATAAGTCTATCAGTGACTACAAGGAGGATAATCTGTGATTTCTTGAGAAGAGAGAATAAAAGGGTACATACCTTAATGATGATAAAATGGATCTTCAGAGTTTAAGGGTAAACAACAGTTTAGAGACATTTCTTTTTAACATTCCCACGTGTTCTTTTTACTTCTCCTGGAGAACATTGAGTGCTTTGAACAATAAAGTATCTGAGCAAGAGACATAACCTTGTGCTGTAACTATCACAGTAAAATGTGGTCCTCTATCACTAGTGAATTGAAATACTCTCAATAGGGAAAATAAAATATGACCATTTAAGCCACTCAGAGTACTACAGCTTTTTTATTGGCTCTTTTAGTCACAAATAATATTAGGATTTATTTTGACATGATTATAAAAGCATGGAATATATTTGTTCTGATTCAGTCCCTAGTCCTTACTCTTTCCCTCTCTTATTCTCACCCCCTTCCCTCCTCTCTGCTCTACTCATCTTTCTGCTATTTACTCATGTATATGTATTTAATTAGTGTCTTGTGGATATACATAATGATGAGACTCACTATGGTATATTCATATATGTGTATTGGAAAGTTAGGTCAGATTCATTCCACTGTTCCTCCCTCCTCCCTCTCTCTCAATCCTCTTCCTCTACTGCACTGATCTTTCTTATACCTTGATGGAACTCCCCTTACCCTTTACTTTTCCTCCTTTTTTTCTTTTCTCTTATTTGTACTAGCTTCTACATATCAAAGAAAACATTCAAACTTTGACTTTCTGGATCTGACTTATTTCACTTGACACAATAGTCTCCAGTTTCATCCATACACTGGCAAATGTTGTAATTTTATTATTCTTTATGACTTAGGCATACCCACACTGTGTACATATACCATATTTTCTTTATCTAGTAATCTGTTGAAGTACTATAGCTTTTTTAGCAAGAGAATCCTACTAAACAGTAACAGAAACTAAACACAAGAAATAAGCATTAAGAAGAAGTAAACACATTGTTATTAGTACATTAGTGTGCCCACAGTGAGAAGCTATTATTTAGCAATGTTTGGAGGGACTTGTGGACATGGATCCAATCCATGAACCACCTTCACAGAAATTTCATGTTCATGATAAATATAGATAAAATTTAGTTTGACATGTCTTCTGGAAAATTTTTCTACCAAGTTTTTTTTTTTTTAAATGTACTAACTTGCATTTTACTAGGGAGAATTCTTATAAAAATCTATACAAACAGTTTGCATTTACCAAGCAGGTGTTATGACTTCACAAAACCTGTGCTAAGGTATTATACAAAACTCTTATTTCCAAAAATTATTTCCAGACTCATTGAGCAAACTGAGGGCATCGATAATGGCATAATTGAACCTCTCTACAGACATGCATTTCTGATTATAGAAAGCTCTTCCCTTAGGAAATTTTGCCAGAGTGTCTTGCTTGTTGTGCAAAGTCATCATTTGGGAAATTTTGCCATTTATCAAAGACAGTATAAAGCATTAAGAGTGTGTTAAGATTACATTTAGGCAGCAGGAGTATTTCCAGGAAGACAAGGCAGCTTTGATGTAGATGACCACATGACAGATAGAATAGAGGCCAATCTAGTTGGTCAAAGTGTATTCCCACAAGAATATATTGATTTCCATGACAAAGCAACTTCTGAAGTGACTCTATAATCAATGAGCTATGTGACTCACAAATTAATCAAGATGACACCTCTTCATGATTTGCCCAGACAGAATAATCTTAAGTTTTAGTGAGTTAACAAAATCAAAATTTATTAATTTACTCTAAAGTATCTGCAACCATCAAATTTTGAGGTTGGCTTTGACTGCAGACAGATTAAACCTTTTTTTTCTATCCATTCATTTGAATAATAAAGATAATATTTCCTACCATTAAACAAATAAAAATCAAGGAAAAGGAGTTGTGGAAGGTCAAAGATATTTGGCAACAGTCCTCACCAAATCTTTCACTTCCAGGAGAGAAGTTCTAATCTTCCCATGCAAAACAGACTACTTTAGATCATTTTCAGGTTGATTCATCTAGCAGCACATTGGGAAGATGGCTGCTGTGTAAGTGCTCATGCCTTGTTTCTCAGCTTATTCACCAATCAAATGTTTTGAGCTCAAAGGTTCAAGTTAGTGTGCCTGTTGCTCTGAGGGCCCCTGGAGTGCCCATGCATTAAAACAAACATATGATAATCCTGCTAAATAATATTGTTGAAAGCCTCATTTGTTGAATCAAATATCACAACTCAAAATGTGGAAGTAAAAGCTGAATTTTTTTTTATTGCTATGCAAAAGAGAACTATGACAAACACTTCTTTTAGTAAAGAACAGAGATAGATGTTGGGAAATGTGATACTCACCTAAGCTTCACTGTCCAGCTGCTCAAAGAAATCTAATTCCCTTTCTAGGTATTTTCTGTTTTTCTTACTCCTTATTCTGAGAGGATGACTAATAAATACTTTATTAAGAAAATAGAAACAAGGCAACAGACTCCCCTTATTTTGCTTCCATTACAAGTAGAAACTTTCACTCATCTGGTCAATATTCCTTGATTCTTTTTCTCTTAGAATTGGTATTAATAAAAGTTATGACTTAACTTTTGACAAAAGTTGTAAGCTTTATTTATTTTTACCTTTTCCAGATATCTCAAGTTGTTATTACTGCAAGTATGATCTTTTCTATTCTTTTTATTTTCATTATTTCTCTGTAGAAGATGTTCTATGAATATCTGAATGTTTTCACTTGTTGCATATACAACCCCCCCCACACACAAACCATTAACTGTTACTGTTTCAATTCATTTTTTTTTCTTCAGAGAAAAACATTTTTAAAACGTTTATCTTCATTATATATTTTGCTTCTTTCTATAGTGCACCAAAGCCTATTATAATGTTGGACTTTTTTTTCCTGTATTTTCTCATAAACAAGTATACTTCTCAAGATTACAGATGATTTCCATGTTGCACAATGAAATAGATGTGTCATATTTTTACTTCTTAATGGGTTTGAAACAGATGAATTTCCAATACAAATATACATGTTTTATTTTTTAATTTCCAATATTCCAACTTTGATAACCTCTGGTATACTTTGCATTTTGTCTGCTGATGTACTTCTAGTGCTTAGAACAGAACTTACTTTGAAGTAGGTGTTGAATGAAAAATTATTATTTGAATAAGTGAGGCCAAGAATAACTAAGAATGTTCATTAAAAGCTATTAAAATGGCAGCAAGCATTAATTCTTGCTTACATTATTGGTATAGAAAACACCATAGCTTCCTATATTGAGAAATTAATTCTTAAAAGAAGACATATTTTATTCACAAATGATAAACAAAAATAAGATGAGCAAGATATGTTAGTTGGATCAATTATAAACTATAAAAATGATAATTCAAACTCAACTGAGATACAAAGATAAAATGAAAACATAGAAAATGACAACATTGTGATATATACACAGAAATGCTTTTGAATATATCTATATTTTGAAAATTAATCTACATCATCAAAGCTCTTCTGATACAAATGATATCAATATTTATTTAGAATTAGAAATAAGCCATAGAGGTTTGAGCATAGATATATGAAATAGTATGATATTAAAGACAAAAACAAACAAACAAAAAAAGAACTGTGCTAACTAGCTATTTTAATATGTTCTAGTGGTAAGGGAATTTAAATCATCACCGTTCTTTTTAGAAAGGAAAGATCTATAGTGCAGAGGAATGTCTTGAAATAGCCTGGAATATATATATATATATATATATATATATATATATATATATATATATATGTGCAGATTTATTGCTTAATATTGATGGGTTTCATGCTAGAAGGCAAAGCTGAATAATTTAATAAATGATGTAAAAACAGTCAAACATTATTTTGTAAAGATATAATAAAATAAAACACAACTTTATTTATAGCATTGAAATATTTTGTAAATAACTCAAAGGTATCTACTTTGATGTTATAATACAAATACACTTAAAACCTAAGACACTGGGCCTGGGGTTGTGGCTCAGCATTAGAGCACTTGCCTAGCATGTGCAAGGCACTGGGTTTGATCCTCAGCACCACATAAAGTAAGTAAGTAAATAAATAAATAAATAGTATTAAAAAAAAAAAACCTGAGACACTAAAAAAATAAGATAAAACAAGATACTATGAAGATTACCCTAAACAATGACTTTTTTCTTTTTATATTTTACTGAAATATAGGGTCTCACTAGCTTGCTCAAGGCTTTGTTCAGTTGCTGAGACTAGCTTTGAACTTGTGATCCTCCTGCCTCAGCCTCCCTAGACACTGGAATTACAGGGGTGAATCACTGTGCCCAGCTAAATAATAACTTTTTAAGATACATGAACAATATATTCCTTTAAAGCATGCCATAAACATTGAAAGAGTCATAATAATTTAGTTATAATAAAGCTATGAAATGCTTTCTTAAATATTGATAGCCCTAAAACTATTATAAATCAGTAAAAATTAAAACATAAAGAGAAAAATTATTTTAAAAAGTCCTTGATGAAAGGCCTCCAGAGAAAGAAATGCATATCATCAATAATACCTTCATACTGAAATAAATATAAATGTTTAAAATTATTATCATTATTAAAATGATGAATTGTTAAAGATTATATCATGCTTGACATATTTTTGCTAAAGCAACCGATAAAAGGAAATCTCATTTACTCCTTTGAGAAATATATTGAACAAAATTTCTTGTAGGAAAATGTCAAATTCCACCAGTAATTGTCAACATTACATTGATAATTAAACTTCTGTTTAATAAAATTCTTTTAAAAAACTATTTAAAAATAAACAAAAGTAATCAGAGAAAATTCATACACACAAATCTACCTCTGTATCTAAAAGTAGGAAGGGGCATCCTTCTAATAGTGGTAAATGTCAGGCAAGATCATCTGAATAGAAAACTGTGGCTATAGAAATCAAGAAAAATGCACTTTCTCACTTAGGATACTCAGAAGTGTAAGATTGACTCTATTTCTTTACAACATGAAAGTACTTCATGGCTTTGAAGGTTCACAACACTCCATTTGTTTCTAAAGAAAAAGAAAAATGAACATGGTTTTTAGACACTTTTGCAGCAAAAGTCTGTAAGCAATGTTTAGAGAGAAGAAATAGTTTGCATTTCAAGCCAAACAAAAGCTGTCGATCTGCTTATCAAATTCAAGGAAAGCCTTAGTAAAGAATGTATTCAGACATAATTCTTTCTAAGAATAGCATGTGTTAGCTTGGATCTGAGTACTAGCCCCCTCCACACATGAAGTCACTGCTAGCTACAGGTCCAGTCAAAATCTCATGTCCATTAAACTTGTGTAATAAAAATAAACAGCAGTCGCTTCTAGCTTGGAAATACAGAAAGCTGGGAAGACCCTTATTCTCTTCCCTTATAAGACAAGAGCAGGCAAACTGCATATAAATGACTATCCCTAAAACTTCCAGAGAATGGAGAGGATAGGGCAAACAATTCCAAAAATAGAAACAGGCATGTGTAGAGAGAAACAGCAGCAAGCCTTGCTTATCTGGGACAGACACCACCAAACTCCATATATTCCAATAAAACATACATTTCAACTAGAAATGTATAACATGCTTGTAAAGCTGGGGTTTGGCTATCATGAAAGTATAAAATTCGGGGGTCCATGGAAAGAATTACATCCTCTTAAACAGGCTTTCTTCCTGGGAATCAGCCTATCATTTGCTGGAAGGGAGTATTGAAATGCATCCTGGGAAACTTTCCCCCAGTGTGCTGCTGGAAGAGAATTGTAAACACTATCAAAATTCTATACATGTTCCCTAAGTAACGAAAGACTTCCTCTACAGGGGAGGTCATTAAAACTTGTAGCCTGAGAAAATGGTGGAAAATCAAGAAAGCTGGAGGAGAAAAACGTGAACCACCACTGAAAATTCTGTGCAGCTTCCTCTTCCTTATCTCTTCTGAGGCACAAAAAAGGCTAATGTACTTGGATAAAGGTTTCAAAACAGTAGCTTAGGAAGATGAACAAGAAACAAACATTTTTACCCCTGAGAGAGTGGCTGTAGACTGAACATTACCTGTGAAGAAGGGGTGGAACCCTTGGGAAGGCCATATTACTGAGATCTTATTCACCGGAATCCAAGACTGCAGACTCCATCCCACTCCCTCAATGGTTTGCCCACAGGACCAAGACCAGTAAGAATCACAGCTGAATATTTACTGGGGACAGTAAAAGATAACTCTGGGAAGCTAAGCAATCTTCGTACAGGTTTTGTAGCAACAAATTATTTTCGTTTCCCTTTGTTTGACAGTGTATTTCCTTCATTGCTGAAGCATAGTTTTACTATATATAGAATTTGTGTTGTATAGAACTTTTTTTTTTTTCCCCAGCAACTGAAAAAAAAAATGTGCATCACTTTCTTCTGGCTTCAATGATCTCAGATGAGAGATCTGCTACCATTTGATATAAGTATATCTCCCAATATAATTAATTCAGTCTTTCTGAGAGTTTCTTTAGGTTAGTCCTCTCTTGTGTTTACTCAGCTTCATGCTAATTTGGGAAGATTTTACTCATCTTTTTCAATGAACACCTATTTAGCACTACTCCTTTAATCCTTTCCTTCTGAGGCCCCAGTTATAAAAAATTTGGAACTTCAGTAACTGTTCTATAGTTACCTCAGAAACTCAACATTGTTCTTTTTTCTTTTTTTTTTTTAAGAGAGTAAACTGTATTTGCTCTTTGTTGTTCAGATTTGGTAAATCCTTTATTCAAGCCTACTAACTTATCTTGTGACTTCCTGCCTATATTATGAAGCCCATCCTGCAAGTTTTTGGTTTTGGTTGTTGCACATTGTATTTAATTCTTCTTAAAATAATTTGTATGGCTTTGATAAAATTGCCTACTTTTGATTAGATTGGAGAGAACTTTTAATTGCTATTGAAGTGTTTTTGGTGATAGCTGTTTTAAAATCTTAAGCCTGACACCTGCATAGTTTTCATCAATTATTGGTATTTCCTCTGACACAGTTGGCCCCGTGTCCATAGATCATGCATCCACAGCATCAATTGGCCATGCATCTAAAATATTTTATAAAGTGTCTGCATTGCACATATTCAGACTCTTTAGTTATTATTGTTAAAATAATTGTTATGCATATTCACATAGCATTTACATTGTGTTAGGTACTATAAATAATCTAAAGATGGTTTGAAGTACATGGAGGATGTGTTTGATTTATCTACAAATAATATACCATTTACCTAGAGGACTTGAACTTGCAAAAAATTTGATACATGTATGTGAGGAAGGGACTCGAATCTATTCTTAGTAGATGCCATGGAGTGTATGTTGTGATCTACTTGGTTTATTGAAGGACAGATAATTTCGACTGCATGTTACTCCTTTTCTTTTGGCTACTACATTAGGAGATGTGTGTGTGTGTGTGTGTGTGTGTGTGTATGTGTGTATTACTGGAAATTGGATGCAGGGCCTTACACATGCTAGCCATGTTCCATATCACTGAGTTATGTCTCCAGCCCTACAAATAATTTATTTTAGCAAACACAGTTGCTCCATGTAATTTTAGCATGCAGTGCCTGGGATACTGGACATTGTTTTTTGTGACAATTTAGTTTTCTGAGCCTTTGTCATGCTGTTTTTTTTTTTATGTTTGATTTATTTGTTATTACTGGGCCTCCTTCTGGTCCTTGCTAATGCTACCTGGAAAAGTTCTAGTGGATTTCTCACACACAGTAAAATGGGCCCTCTACATAAGGGAAGCAAGTCTCTGTCCCATAGGGATAGGAAGGTCCCCAGGTTGACCTGATGCTTGTGGCGGGATTTGATTCTTTTTGATGGTGTTGCCAGGTTAAGCAAGGTTGTGGAGGAAGGGAGAGTCTTCCCAAGGCCAGTGTCATGTCCCTTTCTGTGGATTCATGATAGTTTTGTTCACACTTGGGGCTTATGTTGGTGAGATCCTCTTTACCAATGCTACCTTGCTGCTCCGGTGTGTTTCCATAGGGGTGGGGACAGCTTCAAGCCCATAGTTATATGAAGTTTCCTGAGCTAGAGACCTTGCTCGGGGAGGATCATCCCACATGGTAGCCCCCTCACCAGGTATTTGGGCTCTTTAGTGAGGGAAAGGTGTCTCAGGACCTAGAGAGAAAAGAGGTTTTCAGACCAAGTGTTGGTAGATATTCCCCATCATCTAGTCTCTGTCTGTGTAATATCTCAGGCCAGGAGTGGAGAGAGCTCTAATGTGAAATTCTGGGCACAGGCTGCTTGTGGGTTCTGGATAGGATGGCTTTGCTGGTGGGGCCTGATTACTACGGTGATAATGCCATTCAATCCATGAGAGTAATGGCATCTACATGATTCCTTCAGTTGCTACTTTGGGAGTCGGAACCTAGGGTTCTAGGTTGCTTTCGGTTATTTACTGGGACCCATAATGTGTCCTACACTCTCATCTCTCCCCTGTTCTGAGGTACCTGCCAACTCACCTTTCTCTCACCCCCTTTCAGAGTTCTCCTTTGGTGATGTCTTGCACTTTTCCCAGTTATCATGGATGTGCTTACCAGAAAGGAATAGGGAGAAAAGAGTGTTTTAACTTATGTTGACCAGAAGTCGGGCACAGAGTGACAGTGATTTGCCTTAGGAATTCTAACTTATTATATTTTTCCAAGGAGTTTGAAAAGTAATTTACCGGTTTCTGACTGGTACCTGGACTCTTTTGTTTTAACCATAACCACTGTTTATCACAGATGCTATTAGAGTTTTTGAAGTTAGTTCACCTACTCTATTTTTCTTTCTCAAACTGGTTGCTATGCTGCAGAGAGGAAACATATTGCAGGGCCAGAGAAAACTGAATATTTCTTTCCTTTTTTTTCCCCTGCTAAGAAATGAATTAGCACATTACTCCAGTTCAGAAGAAATATGAACTCAGAGTAACTATAATTTGCTTGGCCCTCTAGCTGGCTAGAAGACTAAAATACCTTTTTTTATACCTTTGAGGATGAGTAGCTTCAATTAATTGCTATGTGGGAATAGATCATTGAAATAGTTCTTTAAGTTTTTTTCTCTAGCTTCTACTAATAGGTAGGATTTATGCAATGCAAATGAGAACATGTTCTGTGTTTTTTTCTGAAGACCTAAACCAACGTTTGTTAATTTTAATAGCATGCTTTTAATTTTAGTTGAATTATATAATTGTGTACTATGGTAAGAAAATAGCAGAAATCTATTGCCTTTAAGCTCAGATTTGCATTGGAACTTTTCTCTCCATAGATGAAATGTTTCTACTGCTCATTCCTTCAATTCCCTAATCAAAAGCACAAAAGATATTTGATGCCCTTTCTCTATATTCCTTTTTACACGCACAAATTTTTGCAAGTTGTAATCATCACTTTGCCCTCAACAGCCATAGATAAATACCCATGCTAGTTCTTCTTTAATCCTTAAAAAAAAGAAAGAATTTTAGTTTTTCACTATGTAAATTCTTTAAGAAAATGGATGTAGTCTAATTTTATTTTGCTCAACACTCACTGAATGTTTATCAGTGGTGAAATTTGCTATTTTAGCTTCTAGAAATGCCATAGAAATAATATTAAATGAGATAGGGAGACTCATAAATACCCTGAGCTAATAATATGACAGTACTATAAAGCAGATGATTTACAGACATTCCTATGAGTAAACTGAATCTGTTTAATCAATATGAACTAACACAAAAAAGTTAGTCTAAAAAGAAAAACAAAGTTAGCAGAACGCCTTTATTAAAAGTTTGCTGTATTCTTTTTAATATATGATTTTGACTTTGGCTTTAGTCTCATATGAATTAATGTTAAACTATTTTTGATTTTGCGAGGTTTAACTGGAAATGGGATATAAGTTGTATTTTAGTTCAGACCTAATGTTTTTACTTTTCAATTGCTGAGTTCTCTACAATGCTGATTTATCTCATAGAGCCACTTTTAAAATGCTTTCTCACTGGTTAATGTCCAGATTAAGAAATATAGATCCCTTGGATTTTGTTCAAGTTGTTCAGTGGAGGTTACCCTGTATCTTATGGAATATTTATATTTTAGAGCTAAATTTAGAATTTGCCGTTTTAAATAAATATGAAAAGGAAAAAATCCCCACTACCTTAATTCCTAGAAATTATACATCTCACAGAACATCTGACAAATAGCTACACCTGAGAGACACCTTTTTTCTGTTTACAGAAGGCTCATGATTTACTGTCATTCAACTTATAGTCCTGACAGAACTCTAACTGCATTTTTCATCAAGGTAATAAATTAAGGATGATACAAAATCAAGCATGATTATGAAGAAAGTAAATAATTTTAACTCCTTGGCTATAACTTATTTTATTAGGCTAAATAAATAAATAAGGATAGAGAAATAATGTAAGAGAAATTTTTCATACAATATATTAAAAGGAAAACCTTCAGACAAATTTGACAGAGCTTATTTAATCAAACATCAACTCACGAACAAAACAGCATTCACATCAGCACATTGTCACCTATGTGAGCAGTGAGATTTGGAAACATGACAGATCGATCATCTGACTGGCTAGAGCCAGGCCATCTGCCTCTTCTGAGTAGAATATCTGAGGCATTTGAGAGTTGGCAGTCTGTGATTGGCTGAAGCTTAGCTATTTGTGAATGACTGAATTCCAGATATCTGAACAAAACTTGTATTCCTAAACTAGGTGTTGGTTTATGTATGTAATGTTATGTTGCAAATTTTTTACATAGTAACTCAAATTATGAAGATAGCCTCAGGCTGGCCTTTTATTTATTTAATTTAACAGTTACTAGTGCTAAACACATAATCTAATTTTAAAAAATTATTTTTTAAAATAAATATACTTAAAATATACCACATGATGTTCATATGTGTGTATATATATGTATATACATACATACATATGTATATGTACATATTATTACTACAGCTTAACAAATTAGCATATCCTTTTAAAAATTGTTTATTATTATTATTTTATTATTATTTGTTTTAGTTTTAGGTGAACACAATATCTTTGTTTTAGTTTTATGTGGTGCTGAGGATTGAACCCAGTGCATGCTATGTGAGCACTCTACCACTTAGCTACAACCCCAACCCATGCATACCCTGTTTTTAACATTGTCACTTTTTTATAACCTGTGGCAAGAGCAACTAAGATCTACTATTTAAGTCCTGAATCCAGCTCATTTTTCTTAACAATAGCCCTCATGTTCTACAGAAGGTCTTTCAACTTGTTCATCCTATGTATTACATAATCTCACTTAAGTCTTTTAAGAACCTTGCGGAGCAAATGGAAGAGAAGAAAACCAAGTCAAAACAATGGCTCAGTGAGTTTAATTAAGTTGCTCAACCTCAGACAGCTAGTTTTTCCTCATGGTATTTAAAACTTGTAAATTTTTAAGTTTACAATTTTTAACTAATGTATATATGCTCTGGTAGAATACAAACTCCAAGACCACTAGGTATTCTCCAGGCCCTGTATTTTCTTTTGGACTGAGGATTGAACCCAGTAGTATTCTTCCATTGAGCCACATCCCCAGAACTATTTTGTATTTTATATAGAGACAGGGTCTCATTGAGTTGTTTAGTATCATACTGAATTGCTGAGGCTGGCTTTGAACTCTTGATCCTCCTGCCTCAGCCTCCAGAGCCATCCAGATTACAGGTATGTGCCACTGTGTCCAGCTCTGTATTTGATCTTGATAAATCTTTTTGTATAAAGGAGTCACCAGTTTAGAAGAAAGAAATGATGGATCAAAAGGTAATAGAAAAAATGTTATTGAACATTTTAGCACAGTTTAGTGGGATGTGGGTTCTTCTCATAATGCTTTTTCCAAATCCAGACATTTTAATGTTTTAATGTATTTTCTATTTTAATTTATTATACATAACAACTTTTTTTGCCTGTATTAGAGTCCTTTTGTTGCTGTAACAAATTATCACAGAAGCTGATGGCTGAAAACAACAAATATTTATTTTCTCATGGCTCTGGAGAACAGATATCTGAAATCAAGGTATCAGCAGCACAGCCTGGCCTCCTGAGGCTCCATGGAAAATTCTGGGTTTTGTCTCCTGTAACTTCTGGTGGTTTCCAAGGATCATTGCCACTCCTCAGCTTGTGGCTGTCTCCCTCCAATGTCTGCTTCTTTCTTCACATAGGCTTCTCCTCTGTGTGTCTGTGTGTCACAGTTTTCTCTTTTTCTCTTACAAGCACACTTGTGATTGGATTTACAATCTACCTGGATTAATTAACTCATGCCGGCAAAGGCTCTTTCCTAATTAGTTAAGATTTACAGGTACCATATCTTTGGATATCCATTAGCCTCTTCCTCTTCTTGAATATATTCATCATTAACTACTTTGAGGATTTTATTTTTGAAAATCCTGGTACAAGAAGTTAATCTTTCAGGCCAGAAATATTTTATGGTTGAATTAGTTTTGTCGGAGGGCACATATTGTGTAAAGTATAAAGGGGGTGGAAAAAGAAAGCTTAGAGAAAACAGTAAGTTATTGTTCAGCATTTTAAATTATTTCTGCAGATCCTGTTCCATTAAAGTGAAATATAAAACAAAAAAAAGACTAAAAACAAAAAAGTTAATCTTTCAAAAACATATAAAGCTGCTTCATATGTGCCTTGGATGAAGCAGAAAAATAAACTCTTTGCACCAACTCATCATAATTTGAAAGAGTTAAGAAAAAAGTCTGAAAAAATGAGAGTATTTTCATTTATATCAAATTCAATATGAAATTTCATATTATCTCCCACATTGTTCATTGGAAAATGGTTAAAATTTTGTACACATATTAGCAATTATTCCTCATGACTTAATTCAAACTTACATCTCATTCAAATGTTTCATCTCTATTTCTTACTTGTGAAACAATTTTCACTCCTGACTTGATATTTATTAACCTTCCACTAAAGAAAATTTCACACAAACAAAACTGATTAAAGCAAATGATTGACCTTATATATATACTGAACAAATCAAAATAGAAAAAGAAATTAGAAACTCCCAAATCATATCATATCTGAAAAATATAATAAACTGTCTAATTGCTTTTTGTGAAGTAAGAAAGACTGTGAACTGAGAATCAAGGAACTTTAAGGTTTACAAAATGAGAAACATACAGTTGATGTCAATGATTTTCTTAAGGTTCCCATAAAATTAACTGCTTTTTAAGAATATTTTAATATTCGATGTTGGTAAATAGTCATCCTGGGACCTCCAAGACAGAGTCAACCCAGACCTCTTGGGACATTTGCTCTGTGTATAGGCAGCTAGTATGGAAGAAGATCAAATACCTGAGTCCGCCATGCTGTGAGAAAGCCCAAGTTAGAAGCCATCAGATAATTGTAGCCTCACTCATCATCTCCTTCTCACTTCATGAGAGAATCTGGGTGAAAACCACCAGGACAGTCCAATCAACTCCCAGAACTGTAAGAGCTTATAATAAATTGTTACTTAGATATAATTATAACATCTTCATAGATGAAGAAGTTATAGCTCAGAGCACTTAAATTGCCCAAAGTCATATAAAGGGTAAACTGGGGATTCAAACCCAAATTTTTAATTCCATGTACTTTTATATCCTATTTTTCTGAGGAATAAACAAATACCATCTTTCCTTGGCTGCCTGACATTGTGTTCTTTATTTCCATTCCTAACATCCTATGAAGGCCTTACTACATCACAAGTTAGTTTCCCTCTCTATATATTCTTCTTTTTTTATTTGCAATGTATTTATTTTTCAATCTTGGAACTAATAACCAAATTATTGTACTTCTATGTACCAAGTATTTCTTGAATCTATAACATAATACCAAATTCTGTTCAGCTCACTCATTGTCTTAAATCTGAAATACTACAAAACCACTTAAATTGAGCTACCCTGTTGCCAGTCTTATTCTCTTTTCATCTGAACTCAACCATTAAGAGGGACCTATGAGGGTCAAATATAAACAGTTTCAAATGTTTCCAACATTATTTTACCTTAGAATAGGAAAAAAGGTGTTGAGATTTTAAACCTTCCATGACCCAGTCCATTTTTACTACTTCATTTATTACCACAGTATACTTTTTTTTTTTTTTTTAGGAGTCAAAGAATGTCTTTTTTTGTTGTTGTTGTTTAAAATCTTTTTTTTATTGGTTGTTCAAAATATCACAAAGCTCTTCACATATCATATTTCATACGTTAGATTCAAGTGAGTTATGAACTCCCATTTTTACCCCAAATACAGATTGTAGAATCACATCGGTTACACATCCACATTTTTACATGATGCCGTATTAGTGACTATTGTATTCTGCTACCTTTCCTACCCTCTACTATCCCCCCTCCCCTCCCATCTTCTCTCTCTACCCCATCTACTGTAATTCATTTCTCTCCTTGTTTTTTTTCCCATTCCCCTCACAACCTCTTATATGTAATTTTGTATAACAATGAGGGTCTCCTTCCATTTCCATGCAATTTCCCTTTTCTCTCCCTTTCCCTCCTACCTCATGTCTCTGTTTAATGTTAGTCTTTTCCTCCTGCTCTTCCTCCCTGCTCTGTTCTTAGTTGCTCTCATTATATCAAAGAAGACATTTGGCATTTGTTTTTTAGGGATTGGCTAGCTTCACTTAGCATAATCTGCTCTAATGCCATCCATTTCCCTGCAAATTCCATGATTTTATACTTTATTCTTTAGATACACAAAAGAACTCCCGTTATTAAACCCAAGTAGGATGAATATAAAGATGTTTTTTTCTTTTTAGAAAAACAGATGTTAAATTAGACCCTTTCTCCTTCTTCTTTGTCATCATCACGATCATCATCAAAATTAATAGTTTATATTCAGTTATCTGAACTAAATGTTAGACACTTAGCACATGGCACATAATAAGGATCTTATCTCCATTATCTCATTTAATAGTTTCCCCCAAACATCTCAAACATTATAATCAAATTGTCATCTCTAGATTTTGCATTGAGTAAACCATTTTGTTTACTTTCTGCTTAGAAGTTATACTCTTCTTGGTGTTTTTATTCTAGAAGACACAGGGGAAAATAAATCTGAATATTTAGACAATTGAACCTGGTAAAAAATGTCACCAAAAATAATAATTGGAATGATATAATAGATAATTTGTCTAAAGCACAGTGTGGTCAGGTGACTACTTTGTGTGTATGTAACTGGTCACTTAAAATTGTATGAGACAGTGATAACTTCTCTGACTGCTGAAAGTTGGAACTGCACTAATCAAATTATTTTTAAGAAGATAATTCCAAGCAATGGGTATAACCAATGCAAATATTGATCCTAAAAACAACTTGAATAATTCAAGAGACTACAGTAATGTTTATTTCCTTGGAATAGAATGTTTAAGGAGCAAGTAGTATTGAAATAAATAAATTATAAAAGTTATTGGGGACAGACTTAGGGTGGACATTGCAGTGATAGCAAATTAGACTTTTAATACTCTTGGTATTAAAAGGCAATGAAGTTATTAAATAAAAAGATTAGCATGATAAGATTTGTAAAAGGGAGAACCTTATATATTTGAAGTGAGAACTGATCAGAAGCTTGGAACAGAGGATGAGAGTGAACACGAACAAGATCAGAGTCATAACCAATGGGTTGGAGGTGAAGAATGAACAGAAGGAAAGGATCAGGGAGAGCCCATAGATATTTTCTGCAAGAAGTTGTAGGAGATAGATTCCATTTACCATACGTAGGTGGAGAAACCAGAGGAGCAAAACCTATGAAGAGCTCTGGTTTAGTCAGGTGAAGAGGTCTATTAGAATCCAATGCACTCATTTAGTTGTGTAGCTAGTAGATATATGTAGTCTGAACTATGGTCTGACTATTTGGGAAACGTGATCAGGTAGAACAACAGGTGGGATCATTTTGGTGGAAGATAAAGAAGAGTTCAGGAATGATTCTGGTAGAAAGTGAAAAGGAAGAGTTTGGAGTATGGAAGAAGAGAGGGACAGAGAAGGGAAAGAATGTTGATAGAGTATGTGCCTTTTTTAATCCCTACTACCACCAAAAAGAAAACAACAACAACAAATAATAATAATAATAACAAGAGAAGGGGAAGAAAGTGACATAAGCAAACCTAGACTGTTTTCTCAAAGCCAAGTAATTAGTTCCCTGACTTTTCTAAGCTCTATGAACATGGGCATATGTGCCTTTGTGTAGGTGAATGTTTTGAAATTTAGAGAATATTGAGGGCCAAGAAGTAAGTGTTAAGTGGTTTTAGGCCAACGACTGAGTCCTAAATAACTATCCTTTAAATATTTTGTTTTTATCTAGATAAATCATTTTGAATTTCTAGGGCAAACATGAACATTCTTGCCTAAATGTAAGGCCCCAAATTAAACATCCTGAATCTTTTCTCTCTTTTTTTTTTTTTGTCTCTCTCTTTTTGTATTTTTTTTTAATTTAAATAAATTCTCAATAGTCAAGGCCAGGCTCATGGCTCACCAGCTGTATAAGTGAGGCACATCCAGCCAGAGGATGCTACTTGACCCACTTATCCTCCCATTCACAATAATGGCCAGGTTGGCTGTGGATCAGAGCAACAATCTGCATAGTCTGTGCAAACACCACTCAAGGAACTTTCAAGTGTGCTTTCAGTTCTGCTTTCCACACAATCCTCATGATAGCCAAACACTCATTTTTCCTTTGCATCAAAACAGATAAATCTCTCAGATGGGGGGGGGGGAAGAAATCCTTCTCCCGAGTATAGATCTATACTTTTTGATTTTTTTTGTCATTCATTTCTCAAAGTAGAAGGTTCAACTATTGATGATCAACAAATCCTGATCCATCAACTGGTCCATAAATCTGTACTTGGCCAAAATACAGAAGCCAATGGTACATGTGACAAAGATTCTGTGAAGTATAAATGGGAGATTTCTTTAATTAAATCTAAAATAATCTTTTTCATGTGTAATGGAGTCATAAGATACTTTGTTTAAAAAAATAGAGTATAATGAATATAGTATTAAATATTACTGAAACCTGAACTCTATATTTTATAATAGAGTATCAATGATCTCTTTTCAATAAATATTTAAAGAATATGGTTTGAAAAAGTCTGCCACAATTAATTGATTAGAGTGATCCTCTGCATAAGCTCATGAACTACATGGGCTGATCATACCTCTGAAATAATGCAAGGGACTGTCACGTGTCTAATTCTGGTCCTGCTAGGATATCAGTCACTTCCTCATCCACAGAGGATCATATAGTTGTGTTAAATTACCTCTCTCTCTCTATTCTTAAATCAGAACATTTGCTTGGAAAATCACTTTTATCTAAGCTGTCACTCACTCTATTAATGGTTCTGGATTCATCACCCTTCTTTGCTGACTTGGCAAAAAGTCTCTACATTTATAAAGTGCTACCCTCTGGGTCCATCATCAAAGAGAGGCCAACACTGGCCTTAATCCACGTGAAGTAGTTTGGAAAGAAAAGAGGAATTCAATTACTTTTTCTACAAAGTCAACTTTGTTGCTTACAAATACTTGGTACAAATGCTTGTACAACTAATGTATCCCTTAATGTGCCCCCAAGTATTGACTGCATGTGTTTTATTTCTGTAATCTAATTAGATTACAAATCTACTAGAGTCTAAAACTTTCTAATACTTTTTTAAAATTTCAAGTGTATATTAATATAATGCCTTGAACATAGTTGATGATAAAAAGAAATAGGCAAATGGTGATAAGAATTACACGGAGGTATTTATATGTTGCCCTCTTCACTATCTTAGGTAAGAATTGCACTGAAGTCTTATGTATCACTCAACTTCTTTTACAAATCTAGATGGTAGGAAATACATCTTTATTGTATATAATTACACACAACATCATAAACCTAAATACATCCATTTCTATGAACCCTAGTGAGGAGTGTCTGTGTCTTCTAATTTGATTATTTGTTCTATTTCCTTCATTTTCTATTTTAATATTTGCTCTATTCCCACTTTAAATTGCATTTATTTTATTTTTCTTGTTACATTTTAAGTTACTTGATAAGGAGTAAAACTCTTTAACTTCATTTGTACGTTTTCATAGCAATTCCAGTGCTAGTTTGCAGTGATACTACTGAATATGTATAATTGATCAGTTTATTAATTGGCTGTCTCTGTAAACACTGTTCAAAGTGAATTTCTTTCACAAGTGTATGGTGCACACTAACCAAGAGACTTAAGCAGTTTACCCAAAGAATAACTTGTAAATACAAATATGATCTGTCACAACACGACTTTTCTGGATTTCCCATTTAATATAGATGTCTTTTTGGTACAATTTAGGCTATTGTGAATATCTCTATTGTTTTATTTATAGTATCTGTTTAAATTTTAGGCCAGAATATTCCAACATATGGACATTGCCTACTTTCTAGAAATGAATTCATGTTTCAAAATCAAACAGCCAGCTATGAAATGAAACAGAAAGCAAGTACTGTGATGTTAGTAACCTAAGGGTTGAATACACTTCTCTTATTATAATGTGTGTGACTATTTAAGAACCCCAGTGTAACTTGCTAATGTAAAAATAATGCAAACATCAGAATTTTTGAGTAAACATAGTCTTCTTTGATTAATTTTAGAAGTAATGTTAGAGCCTTATCTAATAAATCCATGATTTTGAAAAAGGAATTCACTGTGGCTTTCAAAACATTCACAGAACTGGACACGTGTCCCCTGCCTATAATTCCAGCTCCTTAGGCAACTGAGACAGGAGGATCCCAAGTTCAAGATCATGTTTGGCAACTTAGTAAGACTCTAAAACAAAAGTTGTAAAATAGAAAGTAGTACAGCTCAGCGGTAGAGTACCCTTTGGTTCAATCTCCAGAGCTGTAAAATAAGAAAACAACACTCACACACGTTTATAGCATACCAAAAAATAACATTCTTTTGTCTTATCAGGTGATACAATCAAATGACCATTGAGGAAATGACTAATTGGTTTTGTACCTGTCACATGATGGATAGCCCATACATTAACATATAAGCCATAACTAGATTACAATTATCATTTGTAATGTTTCTTATTTAAATTCTATGTTGGTTATGTATTGCTATTGCTAGACTAAGGGTAAAACAGTTTGAGTGATTTTTTTTATGATCTAACTGAAATGACTCAAATCTTTTAACTTGGAGCAAATGGATTTTTGAGACATGAAGACAAGAATAATTACTCAAAAAAAAAAAAACCAGAAAACTAGAGACCCATTTAATAAGAACCAGTATTTCAGATAACTTCATTTTGCTATAAAAAATATAATTAAGCAGCATATTGATCTGTTTATTCTCAATAATTCAAGTTCCGCCTAACTGTCATGAAATTTTCACATTTGCAGGAAGCAAGTTAGAATTACTCTAAGAAAAATCTACTATGTAAGAGTAGGAAGAAGAAACAATGATTGTGTTTTAAGTTCTATGTGATGTTTAATATCATGTCAACTTGGGCCAGGAGGTGCCCAGATATTTGATCAAACATGATTTCAGTTATGTCTGTGAAAGTGTTTGAATAAGATTAAAATTTGTATTAATAGGCTAAGTAAAGTAAATTGTCCTCCCTAGTGTGATGGCCCTTGCCTAATCAAATGAAGGCCTGGATAGAACAAAATAAGCTGTGTGATAGTTTCTTCTCTTTGATTGCCTTTGAACTGACGTGTTGATTTGTCTTGCCTTCAAACTCAAATTGCAACATTGGATCCTCTGTGTTCTTAAGCCTGCTGACTTTCAGATTGGAACTACCTCATTGGATTGCGTAGTTTTTAAGCCTTCAGATTCGCACTGAACTGTGCCATTGGCTTTCCTGGGTCTCCAACTAGCTGAGTACAGATTCATAATTGCATGAGCCATTTTCTTACTATACACGAATAAATGGAACCTATTCTGTTTACCTGGAGAATCATAATATATTCAATAGCGTACTGTTAATGGAATTCAATAAAATATGCCTAAAATAAACTTCAGATAAGAAAATTAAAAATATATGACTTCTCTTTTAGTTATTTTGTAAGTATCCTTTCTTTTATCGAATACCATTTGTTAATTCCTTACTAAGCCTATGCTTTGTGCTAGTTATTGTGCAAAGTACAAAAGACAATGTAGTAGTCACCAAACCAGACCCAGAAACCAGCTTTAGTATTTTCAGAATGGTTTAAACACAGCTCATTAAGTGACGTGGCAAATTCTGGCAAACTTTGAAGAGGTCTGAACATTATTAAGACACATACTTTGGGAAATAATATATCATATATTGAGAATGGCCAATTTGAAGTTTCTCAAGTGACTGTGCCTGGATTCATTGAGAAACAAGATGGAGGTCAGCACATCTAAAAACCAAATAATCTTGGTTAAGTTCGTAACAGCCACGGCACAGAAGCAACCTCAGGAGTCTTGTTGATCAATAGTGAGAAACCAGATTTTGCACAGAGTGAAGGCTCAAAGGAGACAACTGATAGACCTTATGCCTGTTTTGAAGACAGCACTCGAACTGCTCTCTTGAGGGAAAGAATGAAAACATGTAGACAATTAAGTTAGTACGGCAATCCCAGCAAGAGAAGATGCTGACTCAGAAGAAGGGAAGGAAGTGCAGTGGATATGGTGAGAAATAGCTGGATTCTGGTTATAGCAAAAGAGGTTTTATTGCATGTAGAGTATGGGCAGTGAGAGGAGTCCACCACCCTGTCATTAACTTGCAGCTTGAACAACTGGAATGTGGGATGTCATCATCTACACATAGGTGAGATTGTGGGTGCAGCAGGTTGAAGAGGAAGAATGACTTTGCTTAGGGAACTTTTGTGGTTGATTTGCCTATTAGACAAACAAAGAAACACAGAAAAGAATTACAGTAAACTGAATAAAGAATTTTAAGAGATGTGGGGAGTCGTGCTGGGCACTCTACCACTCAGTTACATCCCCAGATATTTTTATTTTTTATTTTGACACAGGCTTTCAATAAGTTTCTGGGTCTGGCCTTGAATTTGCAATCCTCCTACATCTGTCTCCCAAGTCACTGGGATTACAAGTGTGCACCACCATGCCAGGAAAGAAAATATATTGTGAGGAGAAGAGTGATATCCTGTCAAGCATCCCTGTCAGGCCATGTAAGAGAAAATCAAATATTGACCACTGGATTTGAGCATTGATGGAATCACTGGTGACATTGATGAGACAGGTTGGAGGAATTGTAAGATTAAAATACTAGTGAAGTTTGCTTTTTAAGTGACATGTGTACATTTCCATTGTCTTTTATGAATTTTAGAGCAATGGCAAAAGACTTTATTCACCAAAATAAATTCAAGTATGCTATTGTTTACATGGATTTCTTCTCTCTTTGGCTATATAACAAGTAGCCAATATACATACATTTCTATTTCAAAGGCACTTTGTAGTAGTCCTTCAAAGAGAAAATGTTGAGAACTATTATCTAGTTAGAGTTTGTAGTTGCATTATGTAATAAAGAGGACAAGCCTCACAATCTACATCATGGCCTATCAAGTCACTAAATACCTGGCATTGGTTCCACACTTCTACATGTTCCAAACTGGAATGACACTGCTTTAGAAAGTCATTTTTGCATGCAATTGCAATCCATATATTGAGTTTGTGATCTCTACTGTTACATAATTCTGATTATCTTGTTTAGGTTTTTAGCAAGATCTATATAAAAACAGAACAAAGGCAGACTCAGGAAACATGGTAGAGAAAAGGAGAAGGACACTACTGAAGATGATAATGATACATGGAGCATCAAATTTGTTGTAAAATAAAACAAAAAATTGTAATTAGATTAAAATATAGTGATTATTATCACATAGACTTATTTGCAAAATTAATTAAATTATGTTCTAATTTTATGCATCCCAACATATAAGCTAATAAATATTAAGTAATACTTCATTATCTTAAATATATAAAAAGATAAAATATTTTTAATGTTCTTTGACATTGCATGATATGGTCCATAAAAGTTAAAGCAGTCTTTACAATTGTGAACAAATATTACATTTTCTTTTTAAAATTTTTTATTGATTCTTCTTAGTTATATATAACATAGGATTCATTTTGGAAAACCTATAAAAGCATGGAATATACTTTGTTCTAGCTGAATCCCCAATACTTTCCTTTCCTTTCCCCTCCTCCTGTTCCTCTGTTCTCCCCCAACTAATCTACTGATATTAGTGCCATTTACTTATAGAATTTTTAAATTAGTGTTTTGGGTAGATACATAATGGTGAGATTCACTGTGCTATATTTATATATGTACATCAGAAATGTGGCTTACATTCATTCTGCTATCTTTATCCCATTCCTCCTCCCTTCCCTTCATTCCCTTTGATCTGCTCCACTGATCTTTCTTCAATTCTCCCCTGTCTTATTTTGGATAAGCTTCCACTTATCAAAGAAAACATTCTTTCTTTGACTTTTGGGGACTGGCTTATTTTATTTAGCATGATAGTCTCCAGTTCCATCCATTTATGGACAAAGGCACAGTGAATCTCACCATTATGAATATACACAAAACACTAATTTTAAAAATTCTATAAGTAAATAGCACAAATATCATTTGTCTATTTTTGAGGTGGAAAAAAAAACTACTGGGGATGGAACTCAAGGGCAATAAACCACTGAGCCACATCCCCAGCCCTATTTGTATTTTATTTAGGGACAGTGTCTCACTGAGTTGCTTAGCACTTCACTTTTGCTGAGGCTGGTTTTGAACTTGTTATCCTCCTGTTTCAGCCTCCTGAGCCACTGGGATTACAGGTGTGCACCACCAGGCCCAGCAACATCATTCTTCTTTATGGCTGAATAATACTCCATTGTGAACATATACAACTTTTTCTTTATATACTCATCTGTTGAGGGCTGCAAATTAGTGCAACTCAGTTTCCTGTGCTGCTATAAACATGGGATTTCATATGTGATTAATGAATACATTATTAAGAATTTTTTGTTGTATGTTCAACAAAAATGTTGGTTTAAAGTTTTCTTTCCTTAATGTGTCTTTGTCTGGTTTTGGTACCAGGGCGATACTAATTTTGAAGAAGTTGGCAGGTGGGTTCCATAGCTAGGCTATTGTGAATTGCCCTGCTATAAACATTGATATGGAAGCATTAAGGTAGTATGCTGATTTTAAATCTTTCAGATATATACTAAGGAGTAGAATAGTTGGGTCAAATAGCAGTTCCATTTCTGGATTTTTATGGAGTCTCATAATGCTTTTTATAGTAGTTGCACTAATTTGCAGTCCCACCAACCACATATTAGTGTATCTTTTCCTACAATCAGCACCAACATTTATTGTTACTTATATTCTTGATAATTTCCATTCTGAATAGAGAGGGAATCTCAGTGTAGTTTTAATTTGCATTTCTTTAATTGCTACAGATATTGAACACCTTTTCATATATTTGTTGACTATTTGAATTTCTTCTTTTGTGACATATCTGTTCATTCTTTTGCTCATAGATTGGGTTGTTTTGGTTTTGTTTTGGTGTTGAGTTTTTTGTATATTCTGGATATTAATGCTCTGAGGAAGAGGTAGCAAAGATTTTTTTTCTAATTGTGTAGGCTCTGTCTTCATGCTATTGTTTCCTTTGCTGTGAAGATGCTTCTTAATTTGGTGGTATTCAACTTATCAATTTTTTATTTGATTTCTTGTACTTTAGGAGTTTTGTTAAGGAAGTCAGTTCTAGTGCTGACATGTTGGAGTATCGGACCTACATTTTCTTCTAGCAGTTGTAGAAGTTCTGGTCTAATTCCTAGGTCTTTAATCCACGTTGACTTTTGTGCAGGGTGAGAGATAGGGACTAACTTGCATTCTACTACATATGAATTTCCAGTTTTCTTCAATATATATTTTTGGCATCTTCGTCTAACATGAGACAAGTGTATTTATATGGGATTGGCTCTGTGTCTTCTTTTTTATTCCACTGGTCATCTTCTCTTTTTAGGTGCCAGTACCATGCTTTTTTTTTGGTTATGATAGCTCTGTTGTATGAGGTCTAGTATTGTTATGCCTCCTGCTTGGCTTTTCTTTCCTAAGGATTGCTTTACCTACTCTGGATCTCTTATTTCTCCAGATGATTTTCAGAACTGCTGTATTCTAGTTCTGGGAAGAACTTTATCAAAATTTTTAGGTGAATTGGATTGAATCTATATAGTTCTTTTGGTAGTATGGTCATTTTGACAATATTAATTATGCCTATTCAAGATCATGGGAAGTTTTTTTTTTGTTGTTGTTGTTGTTGTTGTTTTTAAGGGGAGGAAATATTTATTTGAGGGCTCACAGTTTCAGAAATCTTAGCCCATAAAAGGCCAGCTGCATTCCTTGAGGCCAAGATGGAGATTTAACCAAGAGATTTTATTGGGCGGGGGGGGGGCACTGTTTGAAGGGGAAGAAAAGGAGAGGAAGAGAGCAGAGAGTAGAGAAAGAGAACAGAGAACAGAGAGAGCATGGGAAGTCTTTCCATCTTCTAATGTCTTACTCATTTCCTTATCTTTAGTGTTCTATAATTTTTATTGTAGAGGTCTTTCACCTCTTTTCTTAGACTGATTCCCAGCTTTTTTAGACTATAGTGAATGAAATAGCTTTTTTTTATCAGATTCATCATTGGCGTATAGGAATATGATTGAAATATAAGTATTCATCTTGCATCCTGCTACATTGCTGAATTGATTTATGAGCTCTAGATGTCATCTGGTGGAGTTTCTTGGGTCTTCTAAGTATAGAATCATGTCATCAGTGAATAGATGATTGAGCTCTTCTTTTTCTATTCATATTCCTTTGATTTTTAATTTTCTTCTCTTGCTTGATGGCTCTGGTTATAATTTCAAAGACTATGTTGAGTAAGAAGTGGTGAAAGTTGGCATCCTTGACTTTTCCCTGTTTTCAGAGGAAATGCTTTCAGTTTTTCTCCATTCAGTGTAATATTGGCCCTGGATTTGTCCTATAGAGCCTTTCCTTTGTTAAAGTAAATTCCTTCTATCTCTAGTTTTTTGAATGTTCTAAACACGAATGGATGCCATGATTTGTAACATGATTCTTTGTATCTATTGAGATAATCATGTAATTCTTGTCCATCAGTTTGTTTGTATTTTGAAATACATTTATTGATTTCTGTATGTTGAACCAACCTTGCATCCCTGGGATGAAACCCACTTTACTCTGGTGCACTCTCTTTTTAATAGGATTTTGTATATGGTTAGTAAATACTTTATTAAGAATTTATTGTTTCTATAATCTCCTTCAAAGATATTGGTCTGAAGTATTTTTCTTAATATATCTTTGCCTGGTATTGCTGTCAGGGTGATACTGACTTTGTAAAATGATTTTGGCAGTGTTTTCTCCTTTTCTATTTCATGAAATAATTTCAGAAGGACTAATGATAGTTCCTTAAATGTCTGGTAGAACTCTGCTGAGAATTTATCTGATCCAACATTCTTTATTGGAAGGCTTTTTTTTTGATAGCTGCCTCAATTTCATTACTTGATATTGATCTGTTTAAGTTTTCTATATCCTCAAGGTTCAATTTTGTTAGGTTGTATGTCTCTAGGAACTTGTCAATATCTTCAAGATTTTCAAATTTATTGGACTATAACATTTCAAAATAGTTTCTCATTAAATTCTGGATTTTAGTACCATCTATACTGATATTTCCTATTTCATCTCAAACTTTGTTAATCTGAGTTTTCTCCCTATTTCTTTCTTTTTTTTTTGACAGTTTATCAATTTTGTATATTCTTTCAAAAAGCCCAACTCTTTTTCTGTTGAAGTTTTCTATTATTTTTATTCTCAATTTAAGTGATTTCGGTTCCTTTTTTCTGTGTGCCTTTTTTAAATTGAGTTTTTATTCTAATTTATTATATATGACAACAGAATGTATTACAATTTGTATTACACTTATAGAGCACACCATTTATGTCTTTGTACATGTACTTAGTGTAATGATGTCCATCTCATTCCACAATATTTTCTACCCCCATGCCCTCTCCCTTGCCCTCCCAGCACTTTGTCCTAGGTACAGTTTGTCTAATCCTTCCATACTACCCCTCCCAACCCCACTATGAGTCATCCCCCTTATATCAGAGAAAACATTCAGCATTTGGTTTTTTTGGGATTGGTAACTTCACTTAGCATCATCTTCTCCAACTCCATCCATTTACCTGCAAATGCCATGATTTTATTCTCTTTTATTGCTGAGTGATATTCCATTGTATATGTATACCACGTTTTCTTTATCGATTCATCTACTGGAGGGTATCTAGGTTGATTCCACAGTTTAGCTATTATGAATCTCTCTGCTATAAACATTGATGTGGCTGTCTCTCTGTAGTATGCTGTTTTTAAGTCCTTTGTGTATAGACCAAGAAGTGAGACAGCTGGGTCAAATGGTGATTCCATTCTCAGCTTTCCAGGGAATCTCCATACTGCTTTCCATATTGACTGTACCAATTTGTAGTCCCACTAGGAATGCATGAGTGTATCTTTTTCTCCACATTCTCACCAACACTTATTGTTGTTTGTGTTTTTAATAGCTGCCATTCTGACTGGAGTAAGATGAAATATTAAAGTAGTTTTAATTTGCAATTCTCTAATTGCTAGAGATGTTGAACTTTTTTTCATATATTTTGTTGATTGATTATGTATCATCTCTGAGAGGTGTCTGTTCAGGTCCTTGGCCCATTTATTGATTAGGCTATTGGGTTTTTTTCGTGTGTGTGTGATTAGCTTTTTGTGTTCTTTATATACCCTAGAGATTAGTGCTTTATCTGATGTGGTAAAAATTTACTCCAAAGATGTAGGCTCTCTATTCCCCTCACAGGTTGTTTCTTTTGCCAAGAGGAATCTTTTTAGGTTGAATCTATTCATTTTGTTGATTCTTGATTTTAATTTCTGCACTAAAGGAGTCTTATTAAGGAAGTTGGGCTTAATCGTCCATGATGGTGGTTTGGGCCTACTTTTTTTCTAATAGGAACAATGTCTCTGGTTTAATTCCTAGGTCTTTGATTCACTTTGAGTTGATTTTTGTGCATGGTAAGTGATAGGGGTTTAATTTTATTTTGTTGTATATGGATTTCTAGTTTTCCCAGTATCATTTATTGAAGAGGAGGTATTTTTTCCGATGTAGGTATTTGGCGACTTTGTCTAATATGAGATAACTGTAATGATGAGGCTTAGTCTCTCTGTCCTCTATTCTATACCAATGGTCTACCAGTCTATTTTGGTGCCAATACCATGCTGTTTTTGTTACTGTTGCTCTATAGTATAGTTTGAGGTCTTGCATAGTGATGCCACCTGCTTCACTTTTCTTGTTAAGTATGTTTTCTAGTTGAATTTCATGATTGCCTTTTCTATTTATATGAGGAATGTAAGTGGGATTCTGATTAGAATTGCATTAAATCTGTGTAGTGCCTTTGGTAGTATGGCCATTTTGACAAAATTAATTCTGCCTATCCAAGAACGAGGGAGATCTTTCTATCTTCTAAGGTCTTCTTTAATTACTTTCTTTAGCATTCTGTAGTTTTAATTATAGAGGTCTTTCACCTCTTTTGTTAGGTTAATTACCATGGTTTGGTTTTGTTTTTTGAGGCTATTGTAAATGGGGTAGTTTTTCTCATTTCTCTTTCAGAGGATTTGTTACTGATGTACAGAAATGCCTTTGATTTATGGCTGTTGATTTTGTATTTTGCTACTTTTTAGTTCTAGAATTTTTCTGGTGGAATTTTTTAGATATTATAGGTATAAAATCACATCATTGGCAAATAGTGCTTATTTAAGTTCTTCTTTACCTATCTGTATCCCTTTAATTGCTTTCATCTGTCTAATTGCTCTGGCCAGTGTTTCAAGAACTATGTTAAATAGAAGTAGTGAAAGAGGGCATCCCTGTCTTGTTCCAGGTTTTAGAGGGAATGCTTTCAATTTTTCTCCATTTAGAATGATATTGGCCTGGGCCTTAGCATAGATAGCTTTTATGATGTTGAGATATGTTCATGTTATCCCTAATTTTTCTAGTGTTTTGAACATGTATGTGTGCTGTACTTTGTCAAATGCTTTTTCCTCATCAATTGAGATATCATATTATTCTTACCTTTAAGTCTATTTATGTGATGAATTATGTTTATTGATTTCTATTTGTTGAACCAACTTTGCATCCCTGGGAAGAACCCCACTTGATCATGATGCACCATATTTTTGATATTTTTTTTATTTGATTTGCCAGAATTTTATTGAGAATTTTTGCATCTGTGTTCATTAGGGATATTGGTCTGAAGTTTTCTTTTTTGTTGATGTGTCTTTGCCTGGTTTTGGAATCAGGGTTATATTGGCCTTATAGAATTAGTTTGGAAGTGTTCCCTCTTTTTCTATTTCACAAAATAATGTGTAGAGTATTGGTATTAATTCTTCTTTATAGGTCTTGTAGAACTCAGCTGTGTATCCATGTGGTCCTGGGATTTTCTTGGTTGGTAGCCTTCTGATGGTGTCTTCTATTTCCTTGCTGGAAATTCATCTGTTTAAATTTTATATCATCCTGATTTAATTTGAACAACTCATATGCCTCTAGACATTTGTTGATGCCTTTGATATTCTCAATTTTATTAAAGTACAAGCTTTCAAGATAATTTCTAATTATCTTCTGTATTTCTGTAGCGTCTGTTGTGATATTTCCTTTTTCATAACTTATGTTAGTGATTTGAATTTTCTCTCTCCTTCTGTTTGTTAGCATGGTTAAGGATTTGTCAATTTTATTTATTTTACTTGAAGAACCAACTTTTTGTTTTTTCAATTTTTTCAATTGTTTCTTTTGTTTCAATTTCATTGATTTCCAGTCTTATTTTAATTATTTTCTACTACTGCATTTGGTGTGGATTTGTTCTTCTTTTCCAGGGCTTTGAGATGTAGTGTTAGATCATTTATTTGTTGACTTTTTCTTCTTTTAAGGAATGAACTCCATGCCATGGGCTTTCCTCTCAATATTGCCTTCATAGTGTCCCAGAGATTTCAATATGTGGGATCAGCATTATCTTTCACTCTATGAATTTTTTAATCTCTTCCTTGATGTCTTTCGAAACCCATTGTTCAAGCATATTATTTAGACTCCAGGTGTTGTTTTTATTTTTTATTTTATTATTGATTTCTAACTTCATTCCAATGTGATCTGATAGGATGCAGGGTAGTATTTCTACCTTTTTGTATTTGCAAAGAATTGCTTTATGGCATAATATATGGTCTATTTTAGAGAAAAATCCATGTTGCTCATGTATCTTCCTTTCTAGCTCTGTGAATTCGAGGCATTACTATTTTTGCAAGGCTTATAGTGTCCCTGTAGGTTTCCAATACCTCACCTTTGAGGGAAGGACAATGTTAACAGATCCCAATATAAACAAAATACTACCTAAAAACAAATGGTTGTTATTAAGACATTTACAGTTTGGTCACCATGTACAGAAATGGTGACTTCAATTATTAGCTACAATATAATCATTAGGTTTGTAAAAGGGTTTACAGTTTTTGCTGGTGGACCCATAACCGAAGGTGAGGTATAGGAAGAAATGCTGAGGAGGTATATGATGAGGCTATAGTGTTATTATATCTTATGAGGTACATAAGAGAAATCAGAAGAAGGGTGATAGTAGCAGGAGAATAGAGATGTAGTAATTTTGAGTAGACAGGAGGGAAAACAGTAGAGTACATAAGACAAACATATATATATATTAAGAAAAATAAAAATATTAAAATATTAAAATTTGGAGAGAAAAAAGAAGAAAAATGAATATACAATATAACCGTAGTATACTATTCAGTCGTCTCAATCCTCATATCCTAATTCATGCAGCGTACTTGATTTCATATATGTTGGGGATTGTGAGGGCTGGACAAAAAAGAGGGAGAAGAAAGAAAAAAAAATCTTGAAGAAAGAAACAAGGAATGTTTTGATTGGAGATAGTGTCTTTTCTGCTTCCCTTCTCATCCAGTAGGTGGGGTTGTCTGTTCTTAGTTGGTATCTCCACCCTCAGGATGGTGGAGGTTGCCAGGATGTGAGGTTTGGTCTTGGGTTCAGGGCACCTATGATCCCATTGGGAGACTGTACCTCAAGGATCTCCTTTTGGGGCTTGCTCTTCTGACATGGCACCAGGTCTTCTCTCCTCATCTTGCTTGTAGATCTCACAGTTCCTGCCCTCTAAATTAGTCTCTAAAGTGCATTTCCTTCACCTTCTCCCTTTCTACTTCCAAATCAGGAACCTTTCTCTCCAGGGGTCTGCACTCTGGTGTCAGTTCACCTGTCACAGAGGAATGTTTTGAATTGGGCAGTCACTCTGCCAAGTTAGCGACTGCTTGAGTTGGGGGGAATTAGAAAACTATGGGTACCTGGCTATCTGGTGTTGTGATCTGGTAGTTTCCCCAACTAAAGATAGTGATGGAGGTGACCCAAGATGGAGGCTGCTGCTTTCAGCAATGGGGTGTCAGGTAGGGTGGAGGAAGCTGGGTGCAATGAATTCAGAGATGAGCTCTGTGGCGTGCAGCCTTGTGGCTGTAGGCTTCCTTCAAAGCCCGTGATTTTCCCAGGTAAAGGCAGGCTACCACAAGTAGGGGACAATGGCAGTAGCTGCCTCGTCCCAAGATGGGGGTAACCAGGGGAGCCCCACATAAGTAGATGAGGGTTCTCTATCATCTCAGCAATATTCCCACTAGTTGAAACCTGGGTCTTGAAGTAACACAGAATGCTGCCTCCCTCTGGCCCACATCTTCTGATTTTGGTTTTTATTTTAATTATTCCTTGTCTTATATTGATTTTGTTATTTTTTTTCTTCATTTTCTAGGGCTTTGAGTTGTAATGTTATATGGTTTATTTGGTACCTTTCTATTCTTTTAATGTATGAGCTTAATGCTATGGACTTTCCTCTTATAAATGCCTTCATACTGTCTCAGAGATTTTGATATGCTGTATCACTATTCTCATTTATTTCTAAGAATTTTTTTTCACTGATTTCTTCCACTATCCATTCATCATTCAAAAGTGTATTATTTAATCTCCAGGTTTTAGAGTGTTTTTTTGTTTTGTTTTCATTCAATCACTAATTTCTAATTTTATTCTATTATGATCTGATAGAATGTAAGATTTTATATCTATTTTATTTTGTTTTTGTAAAAATTTGCTTTGTAACCTGAATATGATCTATTTAATAAAATGTTTCATGGGCTGCTGAGAAGAAATTAATTTAGTTATCAATAAATAATCTACTCTAGAAATATCTGTTAGGTCCATATTATGAATTGTACTTTTTATTTCTGTAGAATCTTAATTTATGTTTGGATGATCTATCCAGTTGCAAGAGAGATATGTTAAAATAATCCATCATTAAGGTGTGTATTCTTTTGGGTTCTTAATATTGAGAAGGGTTTATTTTATGCAAATAGATGCTCTATTGTTTGGGGCATAAATATTTATGATCATCATGTGTTGTTGATTTCCTTAAGCATTATGAAGAGACATACACTTATATGTTTCTTGTGATTAATCTTGGCTTGAAGCCTGCTTTATCTAATGTGAAAGTAGCCACCTCTGCTTGTTTATAAATCTCAATTGAATGGTTTATTTTTTTCCTGTCCTTTCATGTTTAGTCTATGTCTTTGCCTATGAGGTGAGTCTCTTGTAGACAGCATATTGTTGGATTGTGGTTTTAGTCTAATCTGTCAACCTATAACTTTTGATTGAAGAGTTTAGACTGTTTACATTCAATGTTACTTTTGAGAGATGAGTTTTATTGCCTTTTATTCTGATTCATTTCTAATGTTTAAATCATACTTGATTCTACTTTGACTATTCTTTTTTTTAAGTTTTTTTTTTAGTTGTCAATGTAAATTACTTTATTTACTTGCATGTGGTAATGAGAATTGAACGCAGTGTATCACACATGCTAGGCAAGCACCCTGCCACTGAGCTACAAATCCAGACATTCCTCTGACTATTATTCTAGTGCAATTCCTCCCTCTGCTGATTTTTATTGTTATTTTTATTTCATTTTTGTGAAGTATTTTATTGAGTATGTACAAAAGTCTTTCTCATTATGAATTTTTTTAGCTTCTGTTCATCATGGAAGGTTTTTACTTCATCTTCAATGCTGAAGCTTAATTTTGTTGTGTATAATATTGTTGATTGACATCCATTTTTTTCATAGCTTGGTATATATTATTCTAAGCCCTCCTGGCTTTTAGCGTCTGAGTTGGGAAACTAATTGAAATCCAGATTGGTTTACCATTAAATGTGACCAGTCATTTTTCTCTTGTACTTTGAATATTCCATCCTTATTCTTATTATATCCTTATCCATTTTTATTATAAACTGTCTTGGAATGTATCAATTGTGATTCAGTATATTTGGAGTCCAGTATGCCTCTTGTGTTTGAATTTTCATCTCCTTCTTAAGTTTTGGAATTTTTTAAAATATTATTTTATTGAAAAATTGTGCATTTCTTTAGCTTGTATTTCAGAGCCTTTATCTATACTAATAAATCTTAAATTTAACCTGTTACTATTATCCCATATTTTCTGAATATACTGTTCATGGTCTCTTAATATCTTTTTGTTATGATCAAGTTTACTTTCAAAATTATATGCTTTGTCTTCAGGCTGAAAAATCTAACTTTAAAATTCTCTAATCTGTTGGTGATGCTTTCCATTAATTTTTTTAATTTGGATTATTGATTTTATTGCCCACATTTTCATATGGTTCTTTTCATAATCTCTCTTTATTGAAATGGTCTTTCAATTCTTCCATTTTCTCTTTGATTTCACTCCTTCCATCTTCCTTTAGCTCAAAGAACAGTTTAACTATTAATTTCTAAATTTCTTCTCTGGCATTTCCTCCACTGTGGTATTTATGAAGTCAGTTGTTGAAGCATTATGAGCTGTTTAGGATGATTTGTTCCCTTGCTTTTTCACATTTTTCACATGTCTATCTAGCCATTCATATAGTTTCCACTTATTTTAAGCAAGGGACTACTTTGTGACTGTCTTCTCTTAAGAGTACTGGGTTGAGTGAATATTTAGGTATTTTAAGTCAATGTGTGACCTTTGCTGATCTCAATATCAGTACTACTTTGAGAAATGTGACTGAATTTATCCTATTTATCATTATCACTTCAGAGCCAAGCCTTACTCTATTCATGCTCATAAGAAACAAAAATTTATTGCTATTGCTATTGTTTTCCATGCTTCCTAAAATCCAGGCATAAACTTGTAATAAAGTTTGAGAATAGGTCAAAAAATCACTTATATAATTTTGCATACTTACTTAACCTTAAAACAAGGCAAAAAGGCAGCAGAAAAATGATTGCAGGGAAAAAGAGGAAAAAAGATAGGGAAAAAAAGGATAATTTGCACCAAGGTACAAAGGAGAAATAGATGAATAGTGGGTAATTGAGGTAGTAGTATATAATGCAAAAGGATGAATATGGTATAAGAAGAAGAGCAACTATAAACTAGAGTTAAAAAAATAAAAATAGAAAGATTGATTTCAATTAATGCTTTAAACCATTAGATAAAATACACTCAAATGGTTTGAAGATACAATATTGGCTATTAAGGTAACAGTTTTCATCAATTTAAAGAGTTATTCATAAGATCAAAGTTGATGTTAGGGTTATTTAGAGTAAAACATGTCAAGGTGAAGAAACTTCTTGTTGAATATTGGTTTGGATTTAATTTGGGTTTGAACATTTAGAAGATGTCCTCAATCTTTCTTTGTGGATTTCTCCAGAGCTGCACAAAAACCAGTTCCCTAGTTGCTATGAACCTCCCACAATCTGGTTTTAGTTTGTCAGCTCAGGAACCTGAAGCTGACATCTCAGGTGTGCAATGTTGTGACTCAGTTATTTCTATTGTGTACAGAAATTCAGATTTCAGGCTCTGGAGTGTCCCTGTGATTTCTGCAGATCACCATGTACCTGCTCCCTTCTCCAGCATCCTTTTCATGGTGGTGAAGATTCTGGTGGCTTTCTGTGAGCAGAGACACTAGGGTTGTGGTTTTTCTGTGGGTGTTCTGTGGTATAGAAGTATTTTCCCATCCAGTGCCATTCCCTGTAGTAAAGGGCCTCAGGTGGTTCACCTGGTCTCTAGTTTCCACTGTCCTAGTTGTGAATGGTGAGTGTCCATTCCCTTTGTTCACTAAGTCTGATGCAAGATTCCACAAGTATCCAAACAATGCCCTTTGACCCAGCAGTTGTGATCATGTGTCAGGCTGGGTACCAGTTAGGACTGGGAGCAGCCACTTCCTATTGTCTTGGCTTTGGTAATCTTATACCTTAACTAATCTCCCTCTGACTATCTTTGTTGGTGCCTTCAGCTTATGTTTCCTGGGATATTCAGGGAAATTATCCTCCTAGCCTCCTGTCCATGGACGCCACCATCCAGGACTTGGATATCTATGTCCCTGGATATTCAGGCAGCTTTGCTCTGGTATGGTCCTACAATCCCAAGACTTTCCACAGTGTCTCCTCCCAGTGTCAGTGGTCCAGGCCTGGTGAATACACTTTCCACTGTTGGGGACCAAAGGTGCTTTGTTGCTGTCTCTGAGTTGAACAAACCTACAAGTCTCCACCAGCCTTCTCCTTGTTCATGTTGAGAGGGAGGGAGAAGGAGTTTACTCAATTTCTGGTCAGTAGTGGTCCTTTTAGAAGTTATCTCTGGACAGATTCTGAAGAGTTCCCACTGCATGGGGACTTCCCTCTGGTTTTATTTGAAGCTGTCTAGGCATGGGAAGATTCTGAGTTGATTTATGATGGTGACTGGTTAACTGAGGGCTCCACAAGATGGCTATATACCCCTGGCTCAGTTTTCTTTTCACAATTTGGTTTTAAGCTGTTTGCTCTGTTTTAAGGACCCTGCTGTTACTGTCATGAATTAAATTTTGTCTGTCTTTCCAACTGTTTTTATGTGGGTGAGATTTTTCCACTTTCCTCTCCCTTTCTTTCTCTGTTGCCTTTTCTCTTTCCCTTACCCTGGTTCAAGTTAAGGGCTAGGAGACTCCAAGCTTATTTTTACTCACTAGTAACCAATTATCAAGTCTCTCCAGGTCTCAGACTTTATAATATTTAGTGTAAGATCATTTATTTTGTCACCCATCCCTTAATTCTGCTTTCCTTTTGATACCTTCATTCTGTGTTGTGAGGAAATTGGGACTTGCTGCCTTTCACCATCTTCCAAGGGCCCAACTATTTTATTTCTTAATAGACATTATAAAAAGTAGAGTTAAGTCCTGATAATAAATCAAATCAATTCAAATATTCAAATAAGCAGATATCACATATGCAGAGAGTTTATCCAAATAGCATTCTCAATTATGTTCATTAGAAAGTTCAGGATTAAGTGATCTTTTTAGGAGTATTAGAGATTGGATCCAAAATGTTCTTCCAAAGCCTATGTGTTAGAGAATTGGTACCCAGGTGATGCTTTGGGGAGGTAGTAGACCTTGAAGGAAGCGGGGCATTGTGGAAGGACCTTAGGTGATTGGTGGTATGCCCTCAAAAGGGACTCCTTACACTGGTCCTTTAATTTTCTTTCTATGTTTCTTCTTGGACATGAGGGGTGTAGGTAGGGTTTGCTTTCTCTCATGCTCTCCCCACTCCCACCAGAGGCCTGAAAACAATGGGTCTGCCCAATTATGGGGCAGGACTTCTAAACTTGTGAACCAAAATGAACCTTTTCTTTTTTTAAGTTAAACACACACACACACACACACACACACTACAATAAGTGGAAGCTGACTAATGCAACAAGTTCTGAGAATAAAGTAGATATATTCAGCTCACTGTTATTTCAAAATCATATTTATTTGTGGTATAATAAAAGTATCCCAGCCCCATTTTACATAACTATACATTTTTAGTTTCATGAATATGTTAGATTTTTTTCCCCTAACAGCAACAACAACAACAACAACACTTCTGAAGCATTACTTCATTGGAAACATACGTGCATTTTAAATATAGCATCAAGTTTTTAGGCTCAGTATAGTTTATTTGGCATTTAAAAATAGTATCTTTCCTATATTAACTATTCTGACTTTATTCACATGCACTAGCTAGAAAAACACTTCTAAAATTATAAACGTGCTATGTTTCTAAGTTTTTTATTATATATTAAATCAAAATCATACCTTTAAATTTCTTCCTGAAAATCCCCATGTTTCTTTTTTTTTTTTTCTTTTCTTCACTAAATATCCTACAGCTTCCCAAAGGGGAAAATAAATAAAGGCTCTAATAATGAATAGCTTCCCAAGGCACACCTTGTCTGAGTTTGGAATACTTTTAATGAAGGCAAGAATAATCGGTCTCCACTGTGTTTATCACAACTTTGAAACTTTGCACTACATTTTTTTCCCCTCTAACTATAGGAATGATTGCACAGGCTTCCTGTTAAAGTTCGTAAAGTTTCTTTCAACTGTGTGAATGATGTGTTTTGACACAACCTCAAATGCCCTAATTTAAAGGCAGGTTTATGATCAATAATGGTTAAGATTATGATGAGTGAAGATTTACTGATTTCCTTCTTGCTTGTCAACCAGGACTTTTGTGAGTGTTTCTGTTTCCATCACACCTGTCTAGTTAGAATGTCTTTTAACTTTTTTGATGTTCCATTCTCTAAAAGGGCTGGCCACAAAATACAATATACATAAAATTCTGGTTAAGTGGATTTTCTGTTGCTGGTTAAGGTTGGAGTTTGTTACTTTACAAGCCACATCCCCAACCCATTTTATTTTATTTTATTTTTAATTTGAGACAGAGCTTTGCTAAGTGGCTGATTCTGGCTTTGAACTTGTGATCCTCCTCTGCTTCAGCCTCCCAATCTGCCACCACACAAAGCTACAAGGTTGTTTTAAAAAGAAAGCAAGTAATGGGCAAATCTCTGAGTTACACAATCATGCTCATATGTGAACAAATGCAAAAATATTTTAAGCTTCTCATAAAAATAAAACTGAGACAATTTGATTCCCTAAATTTAATTGTAACAAAACTGAATCAGTACTGAAGACAAATGTTCAGTAAAACAAATAGGATTAATAGCACCCTCAGATTTCCTCAACTTATGTATCCTATCTAAAACTTTTGGAATGCAACTTCTTTCCTGAGAACATGAACTCTTCTTTTGGATAATCTAGGTTGATTTCAAACATAGAATTACCTAATCATAAAGTAAGAGATCTTGAGAAAATTTTGAACTCTCATTCAGTCCTGTCTTCCATTTTCATATCTGAAATATTCAGAACATAGCATTCTGAAAATTTCCTGGAAAACAGTGCTTTGAAAATCAAAATTATCTTGTTTAAAACCTTAAACTTTTTAGTATTGCATATGTATGTACATATGATACCATTTTCTATAGAAATCACAAATTATTGAAAATAATCAAATGGGCATCTTAATGAAATATTTGATTATTTTTCTATATACATACTCATTCATTTATCTAATTTATAAACTAATAGTTCCATCGATACAGAAATGATAATACATGTAACTTAAAAAGTTTAAGGTTTATTTTTTTAATCTTCTGATATTAGGCTTTTTCTACTCTTCACCTTTTCTTAATATTTAGGATTTTATTTTCTTAGTAATTTTCCCCCAAAGAACGGCAAAAAAACCCCACATTTGTATTAATAACAGTCCAATAATTAAAATTACATGGAAAATAAAATTTATTGAATAACCACTGTAGATCATTAATTTGTAATGGAATTTTATATAAGTCATCAAATTATACTTTCCATGTTTATTCACAATAAAGTTTGATTAATAAATCACATTTTAAAAATTAGTCTAAACACCAAAGTTATTAAATTCAAATCATCAAGATCACAGGTAGGAAATATTAGAAAATTCTATGTATATTTTCATTATGTAGTAATGTTTCTCTATTTGAATATTCCTAACTGCAATACACCAATGATTTCTGTAATCATAGGTCACAACAATATGAATACTTCTGAGTTTGAAATACCCATAGAGTTCAGGTTCTTATGGATCACTACACCTACACCGTTCAGTAGTAGATAGTATCCAAATGTAGCTATTGCATGTGGCTAGCATGAGCTGAGACATACTACAAGGATAAAAATCTTGCAAATTTTAAAATATTGGTTCTCAAATCAAGATATATTGTGAATCATTAAGATTTTTTATACATTGAAATAATAATTCTATATTTGGATATATGGAATTAAATAAAAATAACATTGAAGTAATCTAATCTGTTTTCTTGTAATTTTCTTTCTGTGGCTCATGGAAAAATTTAAATTACATGTATGGTACACATCTGTGATTTATATTTTATTTCTATTGTACAGGTCTGTCCTACAGTTTTGTTTGTTTAAAATAAGCAACATTATTAATAATAACAATGATGAATGGAAAATCATAGTGAAGAATACAAAACTTACACATATTTGATAAAAATACCTGTCAGCCTTTTAAGGTTCTTAGAAATGAGAAGATCTCTTGAGGTTCCTATTTCATTTTCCCTGGAACCCAGGGGAACCACACTCATTATATCTGTCATGTGCAGTGACAGGTGTAGTTACAGCTGCAAAAGGATCTCTTTTTATATCTCAATTTCCATGTTCTGAGAATGAAGAATATTTCAACTTTCATCTGGAAATTTGCCATTATTTAGCCTCAGGCCAAAATTTTTATATATTTTTTAAACTTCTTAAAAGTTGTCATGGGCAGCAGAGATACACTTTCTTTCCTTTGTCAAATACTCTGAATAAAATTATTAAGCAAATTGAATATTATAAAATATTCAACATGGGAAATATTTTTTCATAATAGTAAGATAATGCTCATATCCCAGGAAAGATTTATGGATAATCAACTTAGTATTATCTCAGTTTTTCAAAATTAGAAGAGAAAACCATGAGAATCATTTGACTAGGCATTTCAAACTATTAATAAGTCACTCATATTTTTACTTAAGATGCTAGACAAATATTGTCCTCTGACTGATCTCATTGTTTTTGTACTTCTGACCATAACTTTCTACTTGTTAAAAGAAGCCAGACCTAAAACTTGTGTTTCAAGATACAATGTGTCAAACTCATTGTGTCCATATTTTATAAACTATTGTGGAAATAATTCTGAAATTATTTTATTATTCCTCAGTATTACTATTCCATTTACCTCTTTTTAGTATATCTCAGTAAGTCTAAAAACCTATTTCTTTTCTTTTGTAATGGGAAATTCCTGATTATTGCTGGCTTAAGAAACCCACAGACATCTTTCTTACTTGAGACAGCTGGGGATGTGGCTCAAGCGGTAGCGCGCTCACCTGGCATGTGTGCGGCTGGATCCTCAGCACCACATACAAAGATGTTGTGTCTGCAGAAAACTAAAAAATAAATATTAAAAAAAAATTCTCTCTCTGTCTCTCTCACTCTCTCTTTAAAAAAAAAAAAGAGAGACAGCTACAAGGTTGTTAAGGGTTGTGTTTTTTGATTCCTACTGTGATTATGAAAGTTATATTAAGTAATGGATAAGGGTTCAGAAGTCTCAGTACTATTTTATTTTACAGTGTTTGGGGTCTCACCTACAGGCAAAGGTATAAAGTTTTAACATGTAATTTAAGTACTATTGAGGATTATGATATCAGCCACACAACATTTAACATCACTTTTGAGTGTCTCTTTTTTAAATTTGCTGTACTTTTGTTAAATACTGGAAAATACAAAGGTGTAGAATTGATAAGCTTACTCTCTATTTTCAAAAGTATAACTAGCATATATTGAAAGACTCTCCCAAAGTAATAAACGATAGATAATATGTACCCCAAACAAAACCCATCCACAAAAAAAAAAAAAACCAAACTTTGCCAAAGTGTGAATGAACTTCAAGTACAGTAGTAACATTAAGGAGTGAAGCAAAGAAGAAATCATAGGAAAGAGAACCCCTAGGTTGATATTCACCTGGAGATTTCTGGATTTTTTTAGCAAGACTGAATTCTGCCTTCACACCTTTTGAATTTTGTTTGCACTTTTCAAATTCTATGCTCACACGTTTCTTTTTGGGATTCATCATCATGACTGTAATGTATTTGAAAAGAAATATGCTGACATTTTTAGAATAGCGTTTTGTCATTTGAAACATTTTCATATCAAGTTGTATTCATTAATATAATAATCAGCCAGGTATATTTCCCAACATAATCTTTCAAATTTTACTCAAGTTTTAAAATATCTAGCAGCAGTAATATAACAACTACTGAATCCTGATTCCAATAGGATGATATCTCTGAACCTTCAGACTTAATTTGAAATCAACAGTCTCAGATGATATGGGTCTGTCATGTCATTCAGTCTTATATAGAGGATGAAACTAAAAGAAAAGTGATAAATGGAAATTCTTGATTTCACAGATATGAGCAGATTAATAGAATAAGGGAGTTCAAGATAAAGAGAAAAAAAAATAGCAGGAAACTTCCCACCCCCTGGACTGACATGATCATTAATGGACTAATGTGACTTGTATATATAGAAAAGGGGCCACTCTGCCACACTTTAGAAATGATGTGATGTCATCACCAGGGATAAATCCTGATAAAGAAAAGATCAGGAATGATATATCTGACCTCTTCCAAGTCCAGTTCTCCAGTTTTGTGCTGGGAACTACATTTACTGAACCCATCCAGAAGTCAGACAATAAACTTCCTGAAATTTTATGGCTCTTTTTATTAGTAGAAGGGTGATTAAACTATCAGAATAAAGACCGTATTTTCATTCTTTAATTATCCAAATGGAAATATTTTGAATACTACTTATATAATAGGTTAAAAATATGACCCTTTAAGACTATAGACCATGTCTGTTTTTTCTATTTATTCCTTTATAGCCTTTATATTTTGAAATGCAATCATCAAAACATTTTGAGGATCAAACAGAAATTAACATTCTCTGTAAAGGCTATGTCACACTGAAGGAAATAACTTTTTATTTTATGTAAAAACTAAATAATAAAGTGAGAAATCCAGAAAAACAAATGCCCTATCTCAGACAGAAAAATAGTTTTCTTATTGTCTATGATTACATGTTAGATAAGAAATTTGTGGTGTTTCATCAAACTAAATTTATGTTGAAATGTATTAAAAATTTACAGGGCACAGTAGGTATAATGAGGTTATAAAAGTGAATAAAATGTGGTCCCTTTTCTCAAGAATTTTATTTCAGGGGGAATAATATACTTTCAATAATGTAAGACAAACGTAGGTACTGAAAGAGATATTATCACACGATTGGTAGGAGCACGTAGGAAGATAATTTATTTTTGAATGAAACTATCAAGAGAGGCTTCAGGAAAAAAAGGTAGTTATTTAGTACAGAGTAAAAGATAGAACCAAGAAAATGGGATTATTCCATGGAGAATGAAAGGTATAGGTAAAATAATCTAGGACTAGAAGGAGGTAACTCAGGAGAAGTTTGGGCATTTTAATATCTTAATCAGAACATGAGGTACTTTTCTCCAAACTTAGCAATAAAACAAGAAATGTATATCAGGATCATATTTTAATAAACTTGACCACTAGATTTAGAAGTTAATTATAAATAATTATATTCGACAAGGATTTATCAGTATCAGTAACATCAGAACAGCTAAATAATTTTCTAAAGTTCTAATACTTAAATTAATCCTTTCTACTCTGAAAGGATTGGCCCTGGAAAATTTCATTTTGAGATCACTTTACAGAAGTTGCCTTCTACTGCGTGTAGGCATAGCTTGAAATGGCTCTAGAGAATCCAGGAGAATGTATGATGTTCACTTAATCACATTGTGGAAGACTTAGAGATGTTAGTAGGCTTATAGTGAACAGAAACAGCTTCAGAATGGTTCTGGGCTTTTATGAGGGTCATGGGTAATGCTTCTGGCTCTTAAAGTCTATTTTCCTGGCATAGTTTTGCTAATTTATTTTGTCTAGATTTTTACATTCTGTTTGTGCTGAGGATTTGGGATGATGTAGGGCATGAAATTTTAGTGATGACCCAAGATTTTTTGCAAGTCAGTGGTTTATTCCTTCTGTAAAATGAGTTTCTTGGTCTGATTCAATTCACAAAGGAATTTCAAAATGAGGAGTAATCATAGTTACTAATTTGTTACCACTGTTGGTTGTGTTGGTATCTTGAATTGGGTAGCATCCAGTCCATCTACAAAAAAACACAAATGACAACCAAACAGTAAGAATAGCCTAAAACTGGAAATAAATCTATAAATTTTTTTAGAGTACTGCAAGTGGGTGTGTGGGCTTTGGGAATTTCGGGAACTATGCTAACTTTCTTAAGAATTTTCAGGAGATTTACAAGCTATAGAGCAGGAAATGATTTGGTAGAATTCTTGTGGATTTCAAAGCAGAACTAGTTGTCTTTTATTTCTTTAAATAACCCCCATCTACACATAAGTTCCTTTTATTTATTTATTTTTTTGTGAGACAACATCAAAACGTTATTCCTCATGTTGTGTATTTCAGACATTTTGGTGACGAAAAGCTGATGGGGGGAAAAAAGTTTAAGCCTAAAGACCAAGAGAGAGTGGACCACAGGTATCCCATTATTTTATACTCAACTTTTTCGCTTCTGTAATCAATAAACCTGACAAGAACAATTTTAAGGAGGGAAAGTTTACTTTGTGGGTCATAATTTAAGAGGTCTCAGTCCATAGGTAGCTGGCTCCATTCCTCTGGGCATGAGGTAAGGCAGAACATCACTGTGGAAGAGTGTGGAAGAGTGTCTGTTACACAGAAAGAGAGAGAGAGAGAGAGAGAGAGAGAGAGAGAGAGAGAGAGAGAGAGAGAGAGAGAGAGAATATGTTCCAGTCTTCAGGACAAAATATATACCCCAAAGGCAAGCCCCAGGGACCCACCTTCTCTAGTCACAGCCTACTTGCCTACAGGTACCACCCAGTTTCTCTTTATCAGAGGATTAATTCATTGATTGGGTTAAGAGTCTCATAACCCAATCTCATTCCACCTCCAAATTTTCTTGCTGAGTTTTTGGGGACCAAACTATATCTAAACCATAACACCCATTTAGTCCATTGTTTGTGTGATACTTTAGGCATTTTTTTGAATTCATCTATCTTTTTCAGATTTTGGAGCATTTGTCGGATAGTTAGTATCTGCTATCAGTCAGGGATAAAAGCACATTTATTAATTATATAAAAAAAGGATGGGGGACCTGTGTGTTTTAGGCACTTTTCAGGGATGTCAGAGGAGTTTTATAAATTAAAGGAATTTGTTAAGGAATTAGAGCCAGAATTTGGGGAAGTGGATTTGTGACAGGGATCTACAGGTACAAAAGGTCATCTGGAGGTTCATGGATAGGAAGGTGGATATGGTACAGAGAAAGATAGTTTATGGTGGAGTGGATTTTAAAATGGGTCCCAAATGTGATTTTTGTCTTTAAATTTCTGTTAGTGAAGTCCCTCAGGCTATTCAAAATGCATTTTTTAATTACTCTCTCAATCTGATCTGGCCACAGGTACTATTATGACATTTGTTTTGAATGAAAGCTGTCCAAACTCCTTTTAAATATGAGTGCGTTTCTGAATCAAAAGATCCAAGACTGTTAATCAATAAGTAGTATCTCTAAGGGCAATACTGATCCAAAAGGCAGTACCAAAAAGTAAGTTTTTTTGTGGAAAGTTCCAGAGGACATCTTCCAGATATAGAGTAAATTTTTTACCAGGGATACCCAAGACATCCCTGGATCAGGTGCAGAAGGTGTAGCACTCAATATGAAAAAAGTAGCTCCCTCTGGTAAACAAAGAAAGTGAAGCCTCTTGTCACAGGTGGTAAGGATGATGTTTATGAAAACTTGCCTCTGGGTTTCATAAAGGTGAGATGTCTCTAATCACAGACCTATTGTCCTCTGATACCAAGCAAGAAATTCTGGGATGGCTGTTGTCAAAGTACTAACAAAGTGATGATCAGGAGCAGTGACAAGGGCCTCCAATGTGCAGGGACCTTTTATTTAGATGAATTCCTCTTGAGTGTTGTCACAAAGAGACAATGCTGTTTATACACCTCCTGTCTTTGGTTTCTAACCTGATCTTTATCCTCCAGATGCAGACTTTGGCAATCTGTATCCTCTGGCAGATGAAAAAGACAGAGATCAAGCTGTCAGTACAAAAAAGGGGGAAGGCAGAAGCATCTCTTCTAGTTTTATTGGTGTTCCACACCAGTGTTTTTCCAAATATACACCAGTCTAGTGAGAACCATAAACTCACCCGTCTGTAAACTGCTTAAGACACAGGCACTTAGGAATTATGCATATGTTCTACTTTTTGATTCTCTGCCTAAGGACAATTTTTAAAAAGACAAAGGCAAATTAAAATTATGATTACCTGTTGCAGTGAATGGACCAATAGCAAAAGCCAAAGCAAACCAAATTGGCAATACCCAAAGAACTAGCTCACACACATGTTTTCTCCTGCTACTCCCAATGTGTAAAGGAAAGGACAAGAGGAGACAGATCTTACCAACCTCTCTCAACAAGATATCATAGACTGAAGATCCATAAAACTGACTCAACAAGAATACTTACCCCTTGCAGGGTAAGTATTGCTTTGTCAGTTTGAGCAGCTACGACAGACTATCAAATTGAGTGGTTTAAACAAAATGGAGTTCTTACAGTTATGCAGACTAGAAGTTTGAGAACAGGGTGCCAGTATAGTGGGGGTTTTGGTGTGGACCCTCTTCATGGTTTACAAATGACTACTTTGGGGCTGTATTCTTACATGTTGGAGAGAAAGAAAACAAGTATTTGTGTCTCTTCTTGTAAGGAATCAAATGCCATGCAGCATGAAGGCTCTGCTCCTGTAACTTCATTTCTTCTCAAAGATTCTACTTCTTAATATTATCTCATTAGATGTTGTATGTTAACAGGAATGCAGGGTGTGCACAAAAACTCAGCTCATATCATCACTAATCCCAAGATTTCAGCTGCAGCCTCTGCATTGACTAGGGGGTCCAAGATTATGCCTTCCTAATGTGGTTACCAGAAATGGAACTGAGGAAAAACATTCCCCTCTCTTCTTAAATTGTACATCTGAAACCTGGCAATTAGACTGACAGAAGGGATATTAGTAGGAAAAAAAAGATAGGAAATTTTATTTGAGGTTCATATATTTTATAGGCATAGAAACCTACAGAGAAAGTGAACACTCCAAAAAGCAGTGAATTGCAAAGGAATTGTATACTATTTTAACAAAGCATAATAAATTTTGGAAAATCAGTAAGATAAAGGAAAATGTATTTGGGTTTCCATGGGCAGAAATTGTGGAAGAGTAAAATATAAGGTAAAAACTAATTAATGATTAGTATCATTATTAAGGTTTTTATCTACAGACGCATCTTAAGTCCATCTCCAATTCCAGTGATAAAGACTTATTTTCTACTTTTGTTATTATAAAAGGGGGAATACCTGCACATAGAGTAATTTATGCCCTGCTTTTAGGAAAAGAAGGACAGAACGGAGAATTTTTTTGTGATCTGTTTTTCTCAATTGCCTTCAGTTCAAAATAATCCTTAGGTCAAATGGTATAATTTTGGGTTGTATGTTATCGTCTTCTTCAATTTTATATTTAATTGCTCAATAATTGTGGGTAGTTTTGTAATTTTAAGTAGGAAATTCAGTTTTGAAATTTGTTTTATTTTAATAAATAAAGTGGGGAAGATCTTAAGTAATATCATTTAAATGCATACTTAATAATAATAATATTTTTAGCAAATATTTTAACGTTTTACTTTGCTTTATATCAGCAGAGAATAAAAAGAACTTTAGAGAATTTAAGCCTTATGTTTCTATAGATCTTTTGGTGTCTGCTTAATTTAGAATCTGTCAATAAAACCTTCCCAGCATTCAATATTTTGATTCTGCTTCCCTGCAAATACAGCTCTCAGGGTCACAAAGCATAGTAAGGGCATCCAAATGGTTGCTTTTTTTCTCTTGAGGAAAATTTCCAAAAATGCTTTTATTTATTTTTTTAATTATCTAGGCTTATCTACTGTCAATGCATGTAATTTATAACACTGAGCACTTCCTTTTTAACTTTATCTTTTTCTGTGTCGTCTCCAGGAAACCATCTGTCCAATCTTATTTATCTAGGGCACATTTAGGTTCTAACTGCACAAGATCAGAATGGTTACTGAGAGTTATAAGCCATTATGCAGAAGTGTGGGATGCTGTGCTTTACCAACATACTGAGAATTATTTCAGTTTGGTTTTGGTTTTTGAATAAAAAGAAATATGTTAGAAGGTGAAAATAATTTCAAATAAAATTAACTAAGTTTGGCTTCATTATGAGAACAGATGACGAAAAGGAAATCTTAGCATGGGGGGATTAGAAATAAATATGTATAGAAAAAATAAAAGATATTTTTCAAAGCACATAGAGGTCTGGGGCTGTAGCTCAGTAGTAGAGCACTTGCCTCACATCTGTAAGGCACTTGGTTTGATCCTCATTACCACATAAACATAAATAAACAAAATAAAGGTATTGTGTTCATCTACTACGTATATATATATATAATATATTATATATACACATATATGTGTGTATGTGTGTGTGTAGTGTGTGTGTGTGTGTGTATGTATATATATATATATATATATTATTTTTTTTTTGTAAGCATATAGAGCCAAGTACAGTGGCACATGCCTGTAATTCTAGCTAAGGCAGGAGGATCATGAATTCAAAGCCAGCCTCAGCAACAGCAAGGTGCTAAGCAACTCCATGAGACCCTGACTCTCAATAAAACATAAAATAGGGCTGGGGATGTGGCCCAGGGGTTAAGTGCCCCACAGTTTAATCCCAGGTACCCCAAAAAAAAAAAATTAAGAATGTTTGCATCTATCTTTAAACTCAAGGAAACTCTTATGTGAATAGAAACATACTGTCACATAAAATCCTTTTCCTTATTGTAAAAATTGGAGTTGTATCTATAGAATTTTATCAAAAAGTTAGTAATATCATCTTATTACTTTTCAGATAGGAAGAGTTTGCAGCTGCAACAGTTAATTAATTTACAATTGGACAGGTAAGCTGTGGCTTATACTCATTGTCTACAAAAATATTAAAGTGAAAAGGTAAATTATCCTTTCAGATTTAATTTTGTATATATTCAATTCATTTACAAACAGGATACAAATGCCTATACAAAAAAAAGATATTCAAATTGTTAAAACAAAATTCTTAGACTTGAAAACCATTAGCACATTTAATATCATTATTCCAAACTTGCACTATGGTCATCATATATGTTCTCAGATTCCACGTCAACTTTACCTCTTGAACCATTTTAGATGATGTACACATATGACATTTTTCTAAAGCAGTATAATCTATTATTGCCTCATCTTCATTAACTCACATGTTTTGAAGATTTGAATACAAAGTAATTTTCATTTTCCCATACCATTAAAGAAATATATGTGTAAACATTAAGTTGCCATTAACAAGAAATCAACTTCGAATTTAGAAAACTCAAAATTTAAAACTAGTTCATTTAAAAAAAGCAGGTCACCAGCCTTGGCTAGTTTTGAGGAATGAAATATAACTCAAAAAAGCTTCTAGGCTCAAACCTAATTCATACTGTATATTTTATTAGTAAATCATTCACTGAGATAACATGAGAGTAATCTTGTTTAATTATTCAGGAAACAGTAGTCTTTAAAAAATTAAAGAGTTATACACTGATACATTCTTGTTACTTTAAGATATATTTTTATTTACCATTAGAACAATGAAATATATAGTTTTCTGATTTTAAAATAAATAACAATAAGAAAAAATTGAAAGTGAACATTTTCTACTTCAACCTGAGAATATTTTTTCAAGAATATCAGAAGACATAATTTGTCAAAAAAATGTATGTATATACATGTAAAATATGTAATAATCATAATGAACGTATTCTATAACACTTCTTTGATTATATTTATAACCTTAGTATATCTAAAACATATCTAACTTTTAATGCTTAGTTAGTAATTTATTGTATGAAAGTAGCATAATTCTTTATCCAATTTCTTTATCAAGACTATTTGAAGTTTTCAAAATTTTTATTATCAAAAACAAGACACTAATGAACAATTTGCCATGTTAATGCAATTGTTTCCTTAGGGAAAATTTGCTGGACTTTTGTAGTTTTGATTGATATTCCTATATGATCTCTAATAAGGTTTTGATGAATTATACTCCCACTAATAATAAATGAGAAGCCCTATTTATGTACAGAATTGAATAATATGGATCCTTTTAGTCACTTTCCTAACAGAAAACTGCCAACAATCACTTTTATTTTAATTTCACTTAAAATATCTTAGCAACTATAAGTCATGATATTCAGTTATATTTAGCTCTTTTTATTTCTTCTTTTGTGAAAAAGACTTTCTCAAAGCCTAATTTTCTCAGAATATTCTAGGTTAAACTATATTGTCATGGAGGTTAAGGAAAATCCTTGAATAAATTCACATTGCATGAGCAGATCCCAAGGGCATATTTGAGAAGTGTATATTGAGTTTGAGAAGCAAAATACATGGTTTTGCATTGCTTTTATATGTTTATGTGTGTATATATATATATATATATACACACACACACACATACATATATGTGTGTATATATGTATATATATACATATTGCTAGGTAAGTAGAAGTCAATGTGAGGGAAACAAAGTATTGAGTAATATATTCTGTATTAAGCTTTTAGAAAGTTCACTTTTCCATCAAATGTTTATGTCTAGAGAATTAATAAAGTCAAGATTAAAATGTCTTTCATGTTGAGACATGAAGTATAGATTAAAGGACAGGTGTCTATTTTCTTACTAATAGTTTGGGGAAGAAAAAAATCTTTAAAATAGCTACTTTTTAAAAAGATTTTAGATTTCTCCTTTAAAGCATTCAGGTTTTAAATTTTGAGGCAGGATGATGTGATTCTGCCCAAGGGCAGATGAATGTTGCTCCCTCAGAAACCCATCAGTGCCAGGTCTAAAATGGCCAGAGGAGTTGCTGCAGGCAGGGCAAGCAGAGGTTTCCCATATATCTCAAGTTGGCTTTCCAGCTCCGCAGGCTGAGGGACTTCAACAAATATCTGCATTTTGTGCAATGACACTACTCCATTGTGGCTGCTTGTAGCTGTCCAGCAATAAATCAGAGAATGATAAAATCTTTCCGTGTTATTTCAGAATTACAAAATTTCCTATACTCCTATCTATAAACTAAATAATATATAGTAATATGTATGGGACAAAATTATGTATTCAATTGTCAAATTGTGTCAGCAAGAAGGCCCCATCTAACACAATCATGGAACTCAGTTTATCCCCAATTTAAGAATAGTTTACTGAGGCATAAATTTATGTACTTTCTCAAAATATGCAAAAATTAATCTCCATTTCAGATTGATGCCTTCTTTGACATTGCCTGATTTTCTAAATGGCAAAATACAGATGATGCATGGGACAAGCCATTCACATTTAGATCCTAGATTCTTCTTAAAAAGAAAATTGATCATTTAAAGCCATGCTGAAAGTAAGAAAAAATTTTAAATCATTATTGTTTATATGTATTATTTATTATTAATTTTATTTTAAATAAGCACTGCAGTCATAGTAACACCTTTAAAAGAACTGTTATATGAGAGTGGGCAGATGGAAATGGCTAGGCTATTTGTCACTTGGGACATAGTGTGACTTTCTGATCTTTACTTAAACTCGTAGGCAAACATTTTATTAAATATTAAATATTATTATTAAACATTATTATTATTATCAAAATCATCAGATAACCTATAATATTATATAAATTGGTTTGAATAATTGAATATGATGGGAAAAGAAGGAAACCACAGCTAGAATGTCTGGGTATACTAGGGACATTTCCATAATTTGACACTTTGCAGGCTTAGAGTAATCTGTGAACAAACTCTTTCACAGGGAGAATATTGCAAGGATTTCTAAAATGAAATTCAAATCATAATGATATTGATTCACAAACTGAATTATTAACTTAGAGATATTCTTAAGAAAATAGAAGAGAAAAAAGAAAAAGAGGCTAAAAAATTAATCTGTAATGAAGCTATTTAGTTGCTAAAATTATTTGTACTAACATTAAACAGTATGTTATTATTGCTGTAGTCAGTAACAATAAGGAAGTCATAGTAAATAGGTTTTAGAGAAATATATAGACAAGAAGCCAGAATACTACCTCTCCTATAATCTCTATGATTCCTATAATATCTATGAGTACTTCAAATTTAGCTATTTCAATGGCAAATTTAAAATAAAACACTTTTGATAAAAATTCTGATTACTAGAGTTGAAACAGACAGTGTTTCAAAGTCAAATTCCTCTGATCAGTGTCTACACCAACTTGATTTGATTTCAGTTTTATGAGAAATAAATGAATTTCTATATATAAATAATATTTTAAAAGTTTTTAATAATATAGTCATTTAATATTAATATAAAATGAAGGTTATTTATAGCAAGTAAATCACACTTAAATAAATTTAAAATTTTGTTTTATCTTCTTGTAAATAGTGTCTTAGTGGCCTTGGATGAATAATCTGTGATGGATAACCTCACATGATAAATTATTCATGCAACTCCTTTCTACTGAATTTTCAGGAAGGAGTGTGTATATTGCAATTTAGCAATTAATAATGTCCACCCTGAAGTTATACTTTGTTAGTTCAAATCCTGGCTCAATCAATTATCATTATTAGCAAGATTGTTTCAACAGCATAGTTTTTTTAAACATAAGTGGCATATAATTTTCTCCTTTGTTTTGTTTTCAAAATATATTCTGGAAAATTTAAATTTTAAAAATTCATTTAAAAATTTTCTCTTTGGTTATTTTGTTGTACTTTACTTCATGATGATAGCAGATATTTGCATTTTCTACAAATGAAAGGTTTACACCAACCTTTCAATATGACTCTAACAAGTCATATTGGCACCATTTATGCAAAAGCTTAGATAATTTTTAATATTTTTAACAATAAAACAATTTCCAATTAAGGTAGATACATTCTTTTGCTATAAATAAAGTTCTTGCACACTTTAATAGACTGTAGAAAGTAATTTTTATACACATCAGGAAATAAAAAAGATTGTGTGATTTATTTTATTATGATACTTATTTCATTGCAGTATTCTAGAATTCACCCACAGTATATTTGAGTTATGTCTTATCTTACTAATTATAGCATATTTTGGCTATGATATTAATATTGTCTAGACTATATTATACCTAACTTTTATTATATGTCATAATTTACACTCTATGACATAAATCATGCCATTAACCTTGTCCAGTATATACCATGCTTAAGCCATAATTTCTATATTATTTATTGCTGTTCTATTGCTCCATATATAATATTTTATGTTTAATGTACTATTATATTATTTACTTCAAAATAGATACTTTAAAGTAAGTTATATAAAACCACATATCTTAATATGACTGTATGATAAATAAAATATATTATAAAAAATACTATTGGTGCTACTGTCATGCCTTTATTACTACATTTCTCCCACTGATAAACCTAATGGTCCACACTTGCTCAGTGCTCCCCTCGTGATCACTAGTAAGTGCCTTACATTTATTAACTATTTTAATTCTCCTAATAACACCATGAAATTTTGTTTCTCTTTCACAGACAGAGAGTCTGTAGTTTAAGTTAAGATAAAGGTCTTTTCCACATCATAAACCTTTAATGTGTTAGAAGCTGAAAATGAAGTCAGGTATTTTCACTGGGCAGCACAATTGTTTAGCCACTGAAAGAATAGTGCTATACTGATTGAAAAGTTTAAAATCCAGGTTCATAATCTCACTTATCCACCCCACCCCACCCCCATTTTTGCAGAAGCCTTTTTCTTTAATGGTCCATTTTGCCTACTATTTTTGAAAGTGTTTCCTTTAATGCTTCAATGTTATTTCAAAAGCATTTAATTATTTTATATACTTCTTTGGAACCCTATTAAATAGTTCACTCAAGAGGATCCAAGATGGTGGGCTAGAGGGAGGCAGCATTCTGGGTCCCTCCTTGACTCTCAACTAGTGGGAATACTGCTTATCTGAGAGCGATAGAGGATCCTATACAGCTGCTCTCCTGTGGAAATGACCATGCAGAACTCCAGGCCTCAGCATTCCAGCAGGACTCCTGACTCCTGAAATCCAACTCCCCAGGTTTTAGCCCACATAGGGTTCCTGAGCGCCTTAGCAGGATCACCTCACCTGTCAGCACCACTGCAGAACTCCCAGACACGACTCAGCTCCCATGCAGGACACTCAGCTGCTACCTACCCACAGCAACTCTGGCTGCCACTCCCCTATGTACCTCCATCTACCCACAAGGAGATCCCTTGCCCCTTGTGAAACTCAGCAGCTGTGGCCATAATCCCCTGCTCAGTAATCTACTGTGGCCATAATCCCCTGCACCTGGGGGCATTTCACAGGCTCTGGAGGCAGCCAAAACCACAGTACTGAATATCACAGAGCTCATCTCTGAACACTTTCTACAAGTCCATCCCCTGCCTCCCCCCACCCCACCCAACACCCCAGCGCTGGAAGCAGTCTGCTTCCATCTTGGCTCACCTTCCTGGCCATATCTCGTGGGGGCAGCTCCCAGATTGGAACTCTAGCTGGCCAGGTACAGGTTTTCAACTCCCCATCCATCACTCCAGCTGCAATAACAGAGCACAATAACTGCCAACACAAAACAGCTCTCAGTGAGATGGGTGTGCAGTATGACCAGGGAACCCCTCACTGGAGCCCTGTTGAGAGAGTTCCTCAATTGGGAACTGCTAAGGGAGAGGGAAACGGGAAAAAAAGTTAGTTGACTAACAGAGAGGCCAGTTAACTGGGAAATTTTCAGGCAAGATAGGGAGAGAAGACTAGGCACTCAAGTAATAGGAGCAGACTCCAAAATAGACTCTTGTGGTGCTGTCTCCCTGCAGGGACTGGCGGGTGCAACACCTTGCTTCCAGGTACCTGCACCAGGATCAACCTTCCCACCATGGTTACCTTCACCATCCTGAGGGCAGAGATACCAGATAACACCAGACAATTCCACCCATTAGATGAGAAGGGAAGCAGGAACGATATTGATCTGTAAAACTATCAACAATCCTGATTTCTTCCTCCGAGAATTTTTTTTTCTTTTCTACCTCTCTATCCTCCTGTCCTCACATCCCCAACATATGTGAAACCAAGAACTTTGCATGAATTGAGATTTTGACGACTGGGACATCTGAATAATATAGGTGTGTTGTATATGCTCTTTTTTTCTTTTCTTTTTTTTTTTAAATTTATCTTTTCCTCTCCATTTTTTACTATTTTAACACTCTTTATTTTTATGAATACATGTGTGTGTTTGTCTTATGTATTCTACTGTCTTCCCATGTACTTGTCTACCCAAAATTATTTCCTGTCTATTCTCGTGCTACTAACCCTTTTCATTAGATTTCTCTATCACACTTCTTAAGATATATTAACTCTATATCCTCACATCCTTCCCCCTCAGCATATCATCCAATGCCCCACCCCCAGTTCATTGTCCACCATCAGAAACTATAAAACCTTTTACCAACCTACTGATTATATAGATAATAATCAAATTCAACATTTCTGTACACTATGACCAAACTGTAAGTGTCTTAAAAACAATGAATTGTTCATAGGTGGTTTATTGTTGATATTGGGATCTGTTCACATTGTCCTTCCCCATAAAGGAGAGGTATTGAAACCCTACCTGAGCACAAAAAACCTATATGGTAAAAACAATAACACCCGAACCCACAGGCTAGAAGGAAAGACACAGGAGCAAAATGAAAAGACAAGGGAAGAAAGTGCCCCAAACAAATCAAGATACCACATTATTAGAATCCATGGCAACCACGGCAGAAGAAATTACAGAGAAGGAGTTCAGGATGTACATGATTAAAATGTTCTGTGAATTAAGGATGACAGAAGAGAGCAAATACAGCAGCAAAGATGATTTAGACAAGGAGCTACATAAACAAATACAGAAAGCAAAAGATCACTTCAACAGGGAGAGAGAGATTCTAAAAAACAAACAAAGAAAAAACAATCAAATAGAAATCCTTGAAATGAAAGAAATAATGAACTGAATTAAAAGTTCAGTTGAAAGCATCACCAACAGAGTAGACCTCTTGGAAGATAGAACATCAGACAATAATGACAAAATATATAATCTTGAAAGGAATGTAGACCACACAGTGAAAATGGTAAGAAACCATGAGCAGAATATTCAAGAAGTATAGGTTAGCATAAAAAGACCAAATTTAAGAGTTACTGAGATAGAGGAAGGCATAGAGATCCAAACCAAAAAAATGAAGAATCTATTCAATGAAATACTATCAGAAAATTATCCAAACATGAAGAATAAATCAGAAAACCAAATTCAAGAAGCCTACAGGACATGCCAAGTGTACAAAATCATAACAGATCCACACTAAGGAACATTATAATGAAAATGCCCAACAAACAGAATAAGGAGAGAATATTAAAAGCCATGAGAAAAAGGAATCAGATTACATATAGTGGAAAACCAATTAGGATAATAGCAGATTTTTCAACCCAGACCCTGAAAACTAAAAGATCCTGGAACAGGCAAGCAGGGTTTCCATCCTGGTATCAAATACAGTAGACTTCAAGCCAAAGTTAATTGAAAAGGATAAAGAAGAACATTTCATACTGCTTAAGAGAACCATACTCCAACAGGACATAACAATTATAAATATATATGTCCCAAACAATGGAGCACTTATGTTCATCAAAAAAATTCTTCACAAGTTCCAGAATCAAATAGACCACAACACAATAATCTTGGGTGATTTTAACACAGCTTTCTTACTACTGAATAGATCAGATAGATCTTCCAAACAAAAGTTTAATAAATAAACTATAGATCTCAATAATACAATCAATAACTTTGACTTAACTGACATATGTAAAATATTTTATCTTTTATTGAGAATACACTTTCTTCTCAGCAGCACATGGATTCTTCTCTAAAATAGACCATATATATGCCACAAAGCAAATCTTAGCAAATATAAAATAGTAGAGATACTACCCTGCATTTTATCAGATCATAATGGAATGAAATTATAACCAGTGACAAAATAAAAGTAAAAATTATTCCAACACCTGGAGACTAAACAATATGCTAATGAATAAATAATAGGCTACAAAAGACATTAAGGGGGAGATTAAAAAATTCTTAGAGGTAAATGAGAACATGGAAACAACATATCAAACTCTCTGGGACACTATGAAAGCAGTACTAAGAGAAAATTTCATCGCATGGAGTTCATTCCTTAAAAGAAGGAAAAATCAACAAATAAATGATCTAAGGTTACATCTCAAAGCCCTAGAAAAAGAATAACAAGTCAATACCAAAAGCAGTAGAAGGAAGGAAATAATTTAAATTACAGCTGAAATCAATGAAATCAAAACAAATGAAACAATTGAAAAAATTGACAAGACAAAAAGTTGGTTCTTTGAAAAAAGAAATAAAATTGATAGACCCTTAGCTACTCTAATGAAGAGCAGGAGAGAGAAAACTCAAATTACTAATATGCATCATGAAGAACATAATATCACAGCAGACATTACAGAAATACAGAGGATAATTAGAAATTACTTTGAAAAATTATACTCCAATAAAATAGAAGATATTGAAGGCATCCACAAATTTCTTAAGTCATATGATTTGCCCAAATTGAATCATGATGATATACACAATTTAAATAGACCAACATCAAATGAGAAAATAGAAGACACCATCAGAAGCCTACCATCCAAGAAAAGCCCAGGACGGGATTGATACACAGCCAAGTTATAAAATACTTTTAAAGAAGAACTAATACCAATGCTCTTCAACTTATTTCAGGAATTAGAAAAAGAGGGAGTACTTCCAAACTCATTCTATGAGGCCAATATCACACTGATTCCAAAACCAGGCAAAGACACATCAAAGAAAGAAAACTTTAGACCAATATCTCTAATGAGCATAGATGCAAAAATTCTCAATAAAATTCTAGCAAATCAAATACAAAAACATATCCAAATAATAGTGCACCATGATCAAGTGGGATTTATCCCAGGGATGCAAGGTTGGTTCAACATACTGAAATCAATAAATGTAATTCATCACATCAATAGACTTAATGGTAAGAATAATATGTTTATCTTAATAGATGCAGAAAAAGCATTTGACAAAATACAGCACCCCTTTATGTTCAAGATGCTAGAAAAATTAGGAATAACAGGAACATATCTCACATTATAAAGATTATGTACGCTAAGCCCCAGGGCAACATCATTCTAAATGAAGAAAAATTGAAGGCATTACCTCTAAAAACTGAAACAAGACAGGGATGACTTCTTTCACCACTTCTATTTAACATAGTTCTTGAAACACTGACTAGAGCAATTAGACAGATGAAAGAAATTAAAGGGATACACATAGGAAAAGAAGAACTCAAATTCACAACATTTACTGAATATATGGTTCTATACCTACAAGACTCGAAAAAAAAAAAAAAAGAACTTCTAGAGCTAGTAAATTAATTCATCAAAGTAGCAGGATACAAAAACAACATCCATAAATCAAAGGCATTTCTGTATATTAGTGACAAATCCTCTGAAAGGGAAATGAGGAAAACTACCCTATTTTCAATAGCCTCCAAAAAATTAAAACAAAATACTGGGAATCAACAAAAGAAATAAAAGATCTCTACCGTGAAAAATACAGAACTCTAAAGAAATAAATAAAAGAAGAGCATAGGAGATGAAAAGATCGACTTTGCTCTTTGATTGGCAGAATTAATGTTATCAAAAATGACCAAACTACTAAAAGCACTATAGAGATTTAATGCAATTCCAGTCAAAATCCCAATGGCATTTCTATTGGAAATAGAAAAAGCAATCATAAAATTCATCTGGAAAAGTAAGAGACCCAGAATAGGTAATAAAATCCTTAGCAGGAAGAGTGAAGAATGCAGTATCATTATGCCAGACCTTAAACTATATTACAGAGCAATAGTAACAAAAAACAATACCAAAAATGGTATTGACACCAAAACAGACTGGTAGACCAATGGTATAGAATAGAGGACACAGAGACTAACCCACAAAATTAAAATTATCTTATATTAGACAAAGATGCCAAAAACATACAGTGGAGAAATGATAGTCTCTTCAACAAATAGTGCTAGGAAAACTGGAAATCCATAAACAACAAAATGAAACTAAAACCCCTATCTCTCTCCATGCACAACACTCAACTCAAAGTGGATCAAGGACCTAGGAATTAAATCAGATAACCCTGTGTCTAAAAGAAGGAAAAGTAGGAGGCCTTAACCTTCATCATGTTAGATTAGGCACCCACTTCCTTAATAAGACTCCTATGGCACAAGAATTAAAATCAAGAATCAATAAATCAATAAAAAGTTTCTTCTCAGCAAAAGAAACAATCTATGAGGTGAATAGAGAGCCTATATCATGGGAGCAAATTTTACCCATCACACATCAGATAAAGCACTAATCTCTAGGGGTACATAAAGAATTCAAAAAAATAAACACCAAAAAAATCCCACAAATTACTCAATCAATAATTGGTTCCAGGATCTGAATAAACACTTCTCAGAAGAGAAGTGTTTATTCAGATATATAAAATCAAATCAACAAATATATAAAAAAAATATTCATCATCTCTAGTAATTGGAGAAATGCAAATCAAAACTACTCCAAGATTTCATCTCACTCCTGTCAGAATGGCAGCTATTATGAAGACAAACAACAATATGTGTTGGCAAGGAGGTGGGGAAAAAGGCACACTCATACATTGCTGGTGGGACGGCAAATTGGTACAGCCAATATGGAAAGCAGTATGGAGCTTTCTTGGAAAACTGGGAAGAAAATCACCATTTGACCCAGCTATCACACTCCTTGGTCTATACCCAAAGGACTTAAAAACAGCATACTACAGGGACATAGTTACGTCAATGTTTATAGCAGCACAATTCACAATAGCTAAACTGTGAAGCCAAACTAGATGTCCTTCAGTGGATGAATGGATAAAAAAAAAAATGTGGCATATATACACAATGGAATATTATTCAGCAATAAAAAGAGAATAAAATCATGGCATTTGCTGTCAATGAATGGAGTTGAAGAAGATAATGCTAAGTGAAGTTAGCCAATCCCTAAAAACACAAATGCCAAATGTTTTCTCTGATATAAGGAGACTGATTCATAGTGGGGTAGGTAGGTGGATCATGAGAGGAATAGAGGAACTCTAGATGGGGCAGAGGGATGGGAGGGAAAGGGAGGGGGCAGGTAGTTAGAAATGATGGTGGAATTTGATGGACATCATTATCCAATGTACATGTATGAAGACACAAATTGGTGTGAATATCCTTTATATACAACCAGAGATTGGAAAAATTATGTTCTATATGTGTAATATGAATTGTAATGCATTCTGCTGTCATATATAAAAATAATTACTAAAAAATAAAATAGTTCACTCAAGTTTTCTATAAGAAAAAAAAATAAAGTTTTTTTATTTTTTCCCCCACAGTTAATCAAACACTTTCATATTATCCAAACCACCTCTATTATATATACATAACAATTAAGGGATTTTTTTAAACTTTTTATTTTTCTAGCCAATTAATAGTTTCTCACATAATTACAGATTTTAAAGCTAGCTTCAATATCTATTTCTATTTCTTCAATAATAGAAATCATATACATTTAATTTTTGGAGCTGTTTAGTAAATTTGTCTTCAAAAACAATTTTCCAATCATTGTATGAGAGCAAAATGTATCTTTTGACTCTAGTGAAACCTACAACTTATTAAATGTCTTGCAGGAATTTACTCCTACTTGTTTAAAGTGTTAAGACATATATTGCAAATTTTAAAGGCACCTGCAGAAGTTTACAAAACTGCAACTAGTTCTCTCCCTGCTTTTCCAGGGCCACTTGTTCACCACTTCAGACAAATAAGACTCCATCGCAGCCTAAAAGCTCTCCAGAGAAGACTTCTTAATATACCTTAAACTGTTTTCAGTCTTGCTTTTAGTAGAATTTCCTTACTGCTGACTTTAGTGCTGCTATTTCAGCCTGCTTCTGTTGCTCTCCTCTCTATGGAGATAAAGAACAGCTGGCCAATATCTTTTGTGTAAAGGCATTTGAAATTCTAGAATGCAGTAATTAAAACCCCTTTTTGCCTTGGACTAACATTTTCCAGGACTTATTGGAAATTTTCAAAAGTTCTTAAGAATTTCTACATGCTTCCTGAGTTCTGAAAAACTTTTTTTTAATGAATCAAATATTTTCCCACATGAGATACCTGTTTGACCAAAATAATTAAGGGATTATGTATATGATAATCATATATGATTATATATAAGTATATGTATATATAATCATATAAGTATATGATTCTTAAAACTTTTATTTGTTTAAAATGCTATCAAAGACATGAGTCATCCAGATAAATACTCCTGTATAAATTTCCTCTTTAGGTCTGAAAATATAGGAAAATTAAACAAAGGACTGTTATGGGCCAGGCTATATGGGCAATGACTCCATTTTACCCTGACACTCCATGTCATATAACAAATGCTTCTCCCATTGTAACACCTTGCCTCTGGGCCAAGCAACAGTTGCTTAGAGTTAGCATGTTTAGAAACACAAAAGTGGCAAGTTTTATACAATATAAAATTGTTCTCTCATGGTTTCTATTTTTCTTGGACAATGTACCTGGTCAGAGAATGATTGTTTAGACGTTAGTAAGGATTATTTAACTTGTACTCAACTAGGGTCATTTTGACCCACTTTCCCTTCTACTTAAGATTTTGGATCTTATGATGGTTGTTTATGGTTTTGAATTGGCAATATTCACTTATGATTAATGTGGTTTTGAAATATAAAGGCATGCTGTAATTCTTAAAGGGGGTTTAAGGATGCAGACTTAAGACCTGCCCTTTGGCCCACCAGTTGGTGAATCTGGACTGCCAGATGGTAAATAAAGATGATTCCACCTCCTGCTTTAAGATCAACTCAGTGATTTATTGCAATCTTGCCATAACATAACATAACATAACACAACATAACATAACATAACATAGTGTTATTTCATACTTGTACTAACTTCCTTTACAAAATAAATTTTTGGGGGAGAATCTTATCAATTTATCCATGAGTTTGGAATACCTTGACTTAGTTTTCCTTTCAGTAGCCAATTACCAGTTATTAGACAAGCCTAATAATCTACAAGCTTAGGTACAACCATTATCTGGACAATTGTTATGGCACACTTACAGCATCTAGTCAAGAGAGTGAACTGAATTTCCTTTTTAACTCCCAAAGGTCAAGGACCAAGGTCAGCATACATTTTCTTTCCTTTTTCTTTCTTTCCCCCTCTTTATTTTTCTTGTTCCAGAGATTGAAATCAGGGGTGCTTAGCCACTGTTACGGTTTAGATATTAGGTATCCCCCAAAAGCTCATATGTGAACAGTGTAATAGTATTCAGTGGTGAAATGATTGGGTTATAAGACCTTAACCCAATCAGCAAATTAATCCACTGACAGGGATTAACTGAATGGTAACTGTAGGCAGGTAAGGTGTGGCTGGAGGAGCTGGTTCCCCGTGGGTATGCCTTTGGGGTATGTATTATGTATCTGGCTAGTGGAGTGTCTTTCTCTCCTTCTGATTATCATGTGAGCTGCCTCCCACCACCATACTCTTCCTCCATGATGTTCTGCCTTATGGGCAGTTTAGGAATAGAGCTGGCTGTCTATGGACTGAGACCTCTGAAGCACTGAGTTCCCAAATAATCTTTTCCTCCTCTAAAATTGTTCTTGTCAGATCTTTTTGTCAGAGCAGCAGAAAATCTGACTAAAAGAACCACTGAAACATATCCTCAGGCCTTTTCATTTTTAAGACTGAACTTAAGTTGCTTAGGCCTCACTGAATTGCTGAGGCTGGCCTCAAACTTGCAATCCTTATGCCTTAGCCTCCCATATCACTGGGATTTCAGGTGTGCCCCATTGTGCCCAGCACATATTTTCTTTAAAGATTTAGACAGTGAGTATTTTTGGTTTTGCATGCCTGTGGTCTCTGTTACAGTCAACTTTGCTGTTGTAGCACTAGTACCGCTACACACAAAATGTAACAAATGCATTAGGCTACATCCCAGCAAAACCATATTACTAGCACATGAGGCAGACCAGAGTTTACTCTGTGCCATCACTTACCAATCTAGGACAAAATGTGCCAAAATGTGTTGATGCCTTTGGGCTTCCTGTCCCCACCTCTCCATATTTCTTTGCTGCTGAAATTCTAAAGTTCCAAACTGTCCCAAGAGGAGTGGCACATTTCAAATCCAAAAGACTTCACATTCTCTTGATGTATTGTGCTTGTTCTTGGGACACTAACACCATTTTCCTCATGCAGCCTGGCTAAGGTCCATCATGACCCCATATCTTAGAAACACTGCTCAAGTCTCCTGAAGAAAGACATTTTATTTCTCATCATTTAAAAGAAAATCTGTGTTTTCCCACCATAAGAGACTAGTATGCAGGTCGCAAATTTTGCCTTTAGTGATTGAATGAATACCCATGCACTTCTGCCACTTCTCCTGTACATCTAATACATCAGAGAATTTGTTAACCGTGATTGGAAGCACATACATACCCCACTGTTATGAGGCAGACTGCTCAGAAAACATACCAAGTCCATTTTGTCAGAATTGGAGAGTCTTTATTTAACCAGCCAGCTGGCAACTGCTCCCCACAGGACTCGTAACTGTCTCTGAAAGGAACAGCCCGGAGCCTGAGCATTTCAGGGTCTTCAAAGGCAAAAACCACAAAAACCACATCTGGCTTGATGTAGCTACAGCAAGCAGGGGTACAGAAACTGAATTGAATAGTTAGTGAAACAATGCAATTGGTACATTGGTATTTCCCACAGGACTTTCCAGATTGGCATAATAGCAAGCAAGCAGAAAAGAAGTGGGTCAAAATGACACTAGTTGAGTAAAAGTTAGAGAATGGTTACTAACATCTAGATAATCAGTCTCTGACAGGGTACATTGTCCAAGAAAAATGGAAACCAAAGAGAGAACAATTTTATATTGTGTAAGAATTGCCATTTTGTGTTTCCAAACATGCTATGCTAAACAAGTATTGAGAGGTACAGAGGTGGAGTGTTCCCACGGGAGAAGCATTTCTTATAACATGGAGTCTCAGGGTTAAATGGATTCTGTTTGGTCATTGCTCATATAGCCTGGCTAATAAACCCACCATTAGAGTGCTACCCCATAGTTTGAGTCATCATTATTTCTTCTCTGGATTCCTAAATCTATCATATCACCCCAATCAATTTTTGGTAGTATAATTAGATAATTAGAGCACAAATCACTACATATGTCCCCAACTCAAGCAGAGTTAAAGCCAAGATTACAGTAGTGGGCATAGCCCTGCTGTATGAGATCTCTACCATCTCCCCACTGATAGATTTCTAACCATCTACCATTCTCCTCTGCTCTCTGGAATCTCATCACATGAGCTTCTTTGAAAGTTTTCTGATCACAACAGGAACACTTTCACATGGCATATAAAACTTAAAATATTTAGTCTCATTTTTTTTTTCTAAATGGCTCCCAACGCACCCTTTCTTAACTAATGTTGTGAACTCTTTATTTTCTTTGGTATAATTGCACATCCTCAGAATACTTTTGTGGTCTGCTATTTATCATCGCAACAACTCCTTCCTCATCTCCCAAATTACCACTTACACTGCTTTACTTTTTTTTCCCCATATCATCACCATCTACCATTCTGTAAAATTTAAAGTATTCACTTGTTGTATTTATTGTCCTTAACTTTCTTTAGCTGCTAAATTGCAAAATTATGATGATAAGAATTTTTATCTGCTTTATTCAGTGATTTTTCTCAAGCATCAAGAACAGTGCTAGAACGGAGAAAAGATGAACCCCCCAAAATTATGCTAAATAAAATAAGTCAGTAACAAATAGCCATGTGTTGAATTATTCCATGTGTGAAGTATTCAGTATAGGTGTGTGTGTGTGTGTGTGTGTGTGTGTGTGTGTGTGTGTGTGTGTGAATCAAGGCAAAAACCAAATTGATGGTTGCTTGAACTAGAGCTAGGACACATGGGGAGTAACTGCTTAATAAATATGGAATTTTCTTGTATGGTGATGAAAATGCTTTGGAATGAAATAAAGGTGGTGGTTATACAATTTTGTGAAAGTACAGAATGCCAACGAATTTTTCTCTTTAAAATGGCTCATTTATGTTAGTAGTGGATTTTAGTAACATAAATGAGTAAAGTAACGTAGTATACCAAAGTTTTCTTTAACAAAATTTTTAAAAAATATGAATAAACTTCTATAAAGTGCCTTCTCCTATAGAGACACTAATACTAGAGTTCACATGGTGCAGGAAAAGACTTATTGGCAATCTAAAGCTGGAGAATGCTAGAGAGTTGGTATGTGCTACAACCACACAGTCCTGGATATTTGATAGAATCCATGGGCCCTCAAGTCATCCCCACAAATGACACTGGCCCAATACCCATGAACACAGGATCTATAAGCACAAATCAGTTATTTATAAATCACACATTCTCCACATCTCTGTTGAACAAAGTCTTTTGTATGTTTGGGGAGGGAATGTGCCCACATATTACCTGAGAATATATACTCAGAGGTAGATAGAACCAGTAAAACCAAAACCAAAGAACCCAGTGATTTTAAAATTATTGCAAATGTTCACCCAGCATCATTGAAAATCATCAGACATATGAATTACTCTGACTTGAATAGTTCATAAATCTCTCCAAATCCATTCTGGACTTTCTGCTTCAAACAATGGATGGTTTCTATGGACTTTGCCCTTATTGGCAACTCTTTAATTGGGTGGGAGGAAAACAGGCATTGAACTCAAGGGCACTTGACCCAATGTTGAGTCACATCTGCTGCCCTATTTTGTATTTTATTTGGAGACAGGGCCTTACTGAATTTCTTAGCACCTCACTTTTTCTGAGTCTGGCTTTGAATTCATGATCCTCCTGCCTTAGCCTCCTGAGCCACTGAGATTACAGACTTGTGCCATTGTGCCCAGTGGCAACTCTTAATACAGTGATTGCTATTATCTAATTTCTAATATATTATGAGGATTGCCACTTTTTATCCTGCCTGTTGAGATTTTCTTTTCTTTATTCAGTGACTATACAGCCTTGAACACAGCTGATTTCCTACTTGATTTTCAGCTCTCTATGAACAACCCACTGTAAACCATATCATTTCTCTACCATATTCTGATAAACACAGAAAATTGTCCATTTGTCTTTGAATCAGAACAATATTTACAGTGGTCCAACAGAGCTCAAAGGCATAGGAGCCTTCTGTTCAATTATGATATGTACCCTGCCTGGTGCTGTGATGGATATAAGTGAGCACAATTTTATATTTCGGAATGAATTTCCCTCTATTTATAATGTTGTTGGGACAGAATCCATGATATTATGGGCTTTTAGGATTTTAACATAATTTTCTGTGTTAGGGAAATGTAAACAATTTTGATTAAAGTCCAATAACTGGTTATCAATTGCCTCTGAAAGTAGCACATGGTAAAGACAAAGTTGGGTAATTTTCTAACACAAAATTCCCACAATAACCACTGGTTGGCACTCATGGGCTGTTGCCAAAGATTCCTATTTGTAGATGTGTTGCTGGGGATGCAATGCCACTTGAAGACTATAGTAGTGTGATCTTCTTATGGTTTAAATGTGAGGTATACCCATGTGTGAGACAATGCAAGAAAGTTTAGTGGTGAGATGATTGGGTTATGAGAGCTTTAAATTAATCAGTACATTAATCCCCTGATAGGGATTCAGTTTGTGGTAAATATGGGTAGGTAGGGTGTGGATACAGGAGGTGGGCTCCTGTATGCATGGTTTTGGGGCATATATTTTATCCTTTTTGAATGGACCTCTCTCTGCTTCCTGGTTTTGTACCCTTTGCCATAATGTTCTGCCTCTTCTCAGGTCCTTAGGAATGGAGTGGACCATCAATGAACTGAGACTTTTGAAACTGTGAGCCCCCAAATAAACTTTTCCTCTAATCTTGTCAGGTTTCTTGTTCACTACAGCAAAAAAAAAGCTTACTAGACCAGATCTCAAATGAATCCACCAAGTGTTAGTTCTTTGAAGCTCAAGGAGAACCTGTGGGCATCCAGAACCCCACAGATAGTTCTGTCATTTTCCTCTTATCATTGTTAATCTAAGCTACTGACATTTCCAGATGAGACAGGTATTATGTTCGTAGATCTTCAAATCTTATCCATACCTCTTGTTTTGATTGTAAGATAATATCTCATAGCTCCAGACTAAGTAATTCTTTATAATCATGACATTTATTTGAGATCTATACTTTAGCTCAATCTGCCACTCCCTAGTGATCCTATGATGAGCATTGAAATTTAGTTTTGGTTTAACAGGAAGATAGAGATGTTGATATTATATAATAAAAATAACAAATAATATTTTCTCAGTTGAATCAAATCTAAGTTTCATTTCAATAAACTGTGGAAATAAGCAAGACTGTTTAAAATTCTTAAGAAAACACAGAAAATAAGTACTGGAGACTATCATGAATGAATTCAACCTGGCTTTGATTTTCTTGCAAGATAGAAATTAAGAAAAAAGTGTTTGTACAATCGATCACAGAATACCAATCTCCTTTATCTTGTTGCCTAGCCTGAACTGTTGATACTATATTGAACATAGCTGATACTTTTGGAGATACAAATGTATTCGACCTTTTGTACTATATAGTTAAACTTCAGTTTCCAAAAGTTTTTCTTTCATGGCCATAATTCCTTGTGGACCACAAAATATTGGCGGTTCGTGAATATTAGTACAATTGTATTTTAATGGGTTTTTAAATTTGAGACAAAAATTCTTGATGGCTTTTGTGTATTGTGTATTATTTTAAAATAACTATATGAGTACATTTATATAACTCTAAAGTTTCCACCTAAAACACACAACTAAATAAGGATAAAAAAATTTTCATGTGAACTCATTTTTATCATTTAATTTGAACCATATTTTTTCCTGTTTATGCTTTCTCAGAATTGTAGTCATATCCTCCTGAGTTAACTTTTTATCTTTATCTTTCAATCACTAGGTTTGTATTATAAGGCATTGTTCAGCATGTCCAATAATTTCAATAAAATTCCTTTACCACACTAAGAGTCTTTTACCGATAATAGCACAAAATGTCTCAGATCCACTTCTTGGGGTTGTGCTAAAACATCATGGATAGTCCTTAACTAAGATTCATAATCCAGATTTTACCTCATGTTGCTTTTGTATGGAGTATACTTCATATAACCTTGTCCTATAAGCAATACAGGCTTAGAAGTAGCACAGGTAATTGAGGTGGATTCCCTGTTATCATTTTTCAGTCATCATTTAGGTCAAAAGAATAACATTTGGGGGACAATTTAATATCTTTAATAAAAATGTAATGTTGTTTCTGATCTCAATATTTTAATCTACTTAATACCTAGGTATGGGATTAAGTTCTTTATACAGTTATGTTTTGTGCACATCTTCCAATGGCTGAACAGGTTGAGAGATTTGTTGTACATTCACATTACTGTAGAGGTTGAAGGTAATTAAAAATCTTAATAGGACTCATCTTGTTCAGCAGTCCTTGGATGAAATTATATGAAAATAGGTCTATGGTCACCAATATATAAGTAAAATTGCATAAATACATTTCAGTAATGGCTCACCAGGAAGTGGTTGGTATCCATTTACAAAGTGACTTAATTCTTTGATTGATTCTCTCTCCATTTAGTTTGTCTCTTTGTTCTTTTTGTCTATGAACTACATAGATTCTGGTGTGATTTTTACTCAGATGGAAAATATCTGCACAACTCCTATTTGGCTTGCTTTTTTCATCTACCTTCAGCTGCAGCTTGGCAAACCAGATAACCTCAGATTTTTTATTAGATATTTTCATTTTCACCAAAATAACCAACATCAACAATGGTACCAAAGATAGAGGTAGCCAACTTTCAGAAAGACCCTTGGTAATAACCTCCTGGTAATGCTACCCTTCCACATTGTGCCATGGGCTTATATATCATAAATGAGTAAAGTAATATTACTCATCTTACTTCTTATATGACTAATAGCATATAAAAAAAGTAATGGTATATTACTCTCAAGAGTGAGTTGAAAGAGGCTCAAGTTGCTGTCTTGGAAGCTTCTCCTTATCTCATGATCCCTCTTGAATGACTAGCTCAAATAAAGCCAATTTGACTTTTTGTGACCAGCCTTATAAAGATGTCTACAGGGGAAGGAACTATAACCTCAGGGCCATATCTATCAAGAAACTAAGACCTATCAAAACTATATGAGTAAACTGGGAAGAGAATTCTCCAGCCCAGACTGAGCCTCACAAAGACTGCATTTAGGTTGACAGCTAGGATGAAATATTTTGAGAGATATAACACAAGATCATCTCTGGCTGAGCTTCTCCCAGAGTCCTGATCATCAGAAACTTGTACAATAATAAATGTTTAATAGTCAAGCTGCTAAGATTTAAGTGACTTGTTAGGAAACAAAAGAAAACTGATAGAGTACCAAGTGCTTGGTTGATTTCCAGTCTCTCTCAAATTTTAAAAGTGTATTTAGAAATAAAAATGAAATTACATCATATCAGAATTTGTGAGATGCAGGGAAAACAATACTTGAGGAAAATTAATTATATTTGATATATTAGAAAAAAAGATCTACAATCAAACAATAAGTTTCAAACGAAGGAAAATAGTATAAGAAGAAGTTAAACCTAAATACACAGCAGAAAATTAATAAAAATTAGAGCACAAGTCAGTGTAATTGAAAATAGAGCATCACTTTACAAAACCAACAAAACCAAAAGCTGATTTTTAAAAAGATTAATAACATTTCTAAAGCTATAGCCACGTCAATAAAAATAAAACAGAAAACGAAACAGTAAGTATTAATGTCATTAAAAATAAGGCCATCACTACTGTTCTAAAATATTAAAAAGTTTATATATGAATACTATGAATAACTACACTATGAATAACTACACCTACATTTTGGATGTTTTGGATAAAATGGATAAATTTCTTAATAGACATTGTCTACCAAAATTCAAAAAAAGAGAAATAGATAATTTTGAATACAACATTATTTATTAAATAAATTTAATCAATAATTAATAACTTTCCACAAGAGAAAGCAGCAGACCTGAATTGTTTCCCTGTAGTAGTATATAAATATATTTAAGGAGGTAAAAATATAAATTCTCTATAGTATCTTCTGGGAAATAAAAACAGAGGGCATTCTTCAAAATTCATTCTATGAGATCAGCTCCACCCTAATACCAAAACCAATGATATTAGAAAAAAGAAAATCTATGTATGGATATTCCTCATAAATACAGATACAAATATCCTCAACAAAATATTAGCAGTTAAAATCTATCAATGTATAAAAATAATTATACACCCTGACCAAGAGATATGCAAGGCTAGTTCAACATTTGAAAATCAATTAATATATTCCATTATATAAACTGTGTAAGGAGAAAAAACTTACATGCTCATATAGAGACAGAAATCATATTTAATAAAACCCAGCACCCATTTATTATAAAAAATACCAAAAAAAAATTAGGAATAACCATGTACTTTCTTAATTTTATAAAAACCTATTTACAAAAAAAGCTACAGGGTCTCGGGTTGTGGCTCAGCAGTAGAGTGCTCGCCTAACACAAGGGAAGCACTGGGTTCGATCCTCAGCACCACAAATAAACAAATAAATAAATAAAGTTATTAAAAAGTACATTCAACTATATATTGAGTGATCAGAAATTTTGTGTTTTCCTCTTAAGATCAGGAGCATGGACAAGATACCCCCTCTCAAGATTCTTACCCAACATTGTGCTAGAAAGTCAAGGAAATGCAACAGGTTAAGAAAAACTAATAAAAGCATACAGTCTGTAAAGGAAGGAATAAAACTGTCAAACTGTCTTTGTCATGAAAAACTAATTGTCTATGAAGAAAATATGCTATAAAAAACCAAAAGCAAAAACTCCCTGAACTAATAAGCAATTGTAGCAAGGCTGGAGAATAGAAGAATAAAAATAGAAGTTGAATGCTTCCCTATTTTGCTGTCCAGCAATTGAAAAAAAATTGAAATTTGAACTTAAAAACACATCACCACTTAAATGAACTCACACAAAAGAAGTATTCAGGTGTAAGTTTAACAGTATGTACAATATCTTCTTGAGGAAAACTAAAAAGCTCTGAAGAAAGAATTGTTTTAAAGACTAAAATAAGTGAAGTTATAGTCCATGTTCATGAAGAGGAAGACTCAATAATATTAAGAAGTAAGTTCTTCCCAACTTTGTTCCATAGATTTAATGCAATGCTCCCCCGACCAAAAAAAAAAAAAGAAAAGAAAAAGAAATCCCAGCAAATTTCTTTATAGATATGGATATAAATTGATCCTGAAGTTTACATAAACAGGCAAGACACTAAAAAGTCTATCCAATGATCTGGGGGGTGGGCAGGTGGGAATGAGTGGACTAAAACTATTTGTATCCAAAGCTATTGTAATTGAGATAGTGTGATAATGGAAGAGGAGAAAAGGACAATGGAAGAGAATAGACAAAGCACACTCACAAATGTGATCAAGTACACCTTGTACCATAAAGAAGCAGAGATGAGTCAAAAGTGATTTCAGTCTGAAACCCTCAAGAGAGGACTCAGGTAATCTGTCCATGAACTTCTGTCCCCCAGCAACATGACATTAACACATGCTTGCTGTTTTGGGACACTAAATTTGTGGTGATTTGTAACACAGTAACAGGAAACTAATACAGCCACTATTTTAAGTGCTTAGGTTGAAAAGTGATGGGATTTCACAAATCAGCTGTCAGCCAGGGTGTCAGCAACTGTTTACCAAGTGGGCAAAACCATTTGCTTTTCCAAAAAAAAAGAAAGTGCCAACATGAACAAGAGGAAAATAGTAAGACCCAAATAAATACAAGAATGTTGAGGCTCAGAGACATTAAATGAATTGTACAGGCAAAGTCCCCAAAATAATAAATAAATAAATACACACACACACACACGCACACACACACACACACACACATACACAGACATTCACATAGGTAGAAATAGTCCATATATGATATTCTAATAAAAGATGTGACAAATACAAAATTCTACAATTTGATACAAGTATATTTCAAAGATATTCATTAAAATCAAAACACATAGGTAAATGAAATTATTTCCATTTAAACATTACCAGACACATTTGGGAAAATTAGCTTATTGCAAAAATGTTTTTAAATTATTTGATTACAGTCAATGTCTAGTAAAACATTTAAAAAGTTATTTTATGAAATAAATTCTGGTTTATTCAGTGGTTACCTGACTAAATGATACACAAGTCACTAATAATAAATGTTTCTACAGAGGTTACATATACTTGGATTATACAAGAAAACTTCATGGCCCTGCATTTAGTGCCAGATTCATATAACTGGAATCTTGAGGAACAGAGGTCTCTGCCTTTGAATGCTGAAAGGAGATAGTTATGGTTTGATAAGGGAATTATATTGTTGGCCATAATAGTAAATGACATAGACTTCAGATTTTTTTTTTTTACTGTAAATAGACCCATTGATATGGAGTCTTGTTTTCTTTGTCCTCCTTATAATCTGTTTATCAATTAGTTATTCCTCTTCTTTACCTCTCTTGCATAACTTCAGGCTTCAAAGAGCTACAGAGTCCTATATAAGATGGAGGACTTAACCAGGAGGTTAAGCATTCTGGCTTCTTGGACTTAACCAGGAGGTTAAGCATTCTGGCTTCTTCTTGGGAAGGCACTGTGAGAGATTATAATGGTGGAATCAGGAAAACTGCTGAAGAAACTATTTCTGAAATACAGTAAAATGCATCACTTGCTACAGAATGGCAGTAGTGAATTAATTAGGGTATCATTCAATCTCATATTTATTCTGAAAGTGGAACAAAAAGAGCTTGCTGATAAACAATAGAGAGAATTGAGAAGAACACCTACATATTTGGCCTATGACATGAATTGAGTAATACCCTTTATTTATAGTCATACTTGGGAAGAAATAGATCTGTAGGAGAAACCAAATTTGGGGAGGGACTCAAAATAGTGAATTAGAGAAGGTCTCTTTTCTGGTTGCTCCATGGCATGAAGTCAAGAATTCAGACACACAGCTTCTCACCAAGGTGAGACAGGGGGACCTTGTCTGGGATTTAACTTTGAATATGCAAAACAGATCAGGAAATCAGGTGGTTGGATAAAACAAAATAAAGATATCCTCAGTACTTCCTGGTGGCAGTAGAAACACTGCCACCAGGGGTGCCAGTGGGTAAGATCTCCCCTGTCAAAATCAACCTCTTGAAAATTTGGCTAGGAAAGTTGCACCCTACCAAGAATTCAAAATGGCAGGGAGGAATTTAATAACTTTTTTTAAAAAAAAATATTTAATTTTTTAAATATATGACAGTGGAATGCATTACAATTCTTATTACACATATAGAACACAATTTTCATATCTCTGGTTGTATATAAAGTACGTTCACACCAATTCATGTCTTCATACATGCACTTTGGATAATGATGTCTGTCACATTCCACCATCCTTTCTAACCTCCTGTTCCCTCCCTTCCCAATCCCCAAAAAACAAATGCCAAATGTTTTCTCTGATATAAAGAGGCTGATTCATAGTGGAGAAGGGAGGTGGAGCATGGGAGGAATAGATGAACTCCAGATAGGGCAGAGGGGTAGAAGAAATATAATGACTTTGGAGACTGAACTGAACAGTCCTAAAACCACAAAGTTCATGTGTATCTGACAGGAATAAATGGACCACTCCCACACAAGAGTGGAACACAGGGGTTTTTCCTGGGGGACAGTGTCCCAGTATGGCCCAGCAACTGCCCAAACCAGGACATGTGCTGATTTAAAATCTTCAGATCAATCCAAGGAAGAGCTTGGAGACTAAGCCCAAACCCGCCCTCAGGAGGCCTGCATATGGGATCTGCCCTCACTTGAGGAACCTCATCTAACACACCTGAGAAGGATATTTGGAACTCAAAAGAAAATCATTCCCTGAATTTTCATCCTCTGCTTTATTTTAGTTTTTTTTCCTACTCACTGTGCAGTTGTGACCTGAATGGTTCATGGACACTTACACATATTCATATTTGTTTTTTGTTTTGTTCTGTCTTTTGTTTATGTGTTTTCATTCCTAGCATTTTTAAGGCTGTTATTTCTCATTGATCAATATTTTGAGGACTAAGATGTTTTATAAGAATATAAATATTTGCACTTGTAGTTTTTTTTCCTTAGTTTTAATTTTATTATTAATTTTTGAATATTTATTCTATATACTTTTTTCTCACTTAACTGTTTCACTACATTCTTTCTCTCTTTTCCTCTGCTAATAGCCAACCCTTGTTGATCTATCAATCAACCTCTATTTTCTACTTCTATTTTCTCTCCTATTTCCACAAAAAACATCCCATCCTACAGTACTTCTTTTCTATCCCTATTCACAACTTAAAATTATAAATCTGGATGTAAACTTTCTGTTGTGACTATGGGCAATAACCGATCATATCATCTCTGTTTATTGTCATGATTAACATAGTAGATGCCAAAGCAGGAATTATTTGGTTTGATGATGTAAATTGTTTGCATTGGTTGTTATTTACTATCTATTTCCTCCAAAACTATGAGAAAATGGAAACCTTAAGAGCCCATATAAGTCCACAGGGTAGAATCACTACTGCCTCAAAACCATACTGTCAAGTGAGCAGACTCACAAACAACATGAAAAAGCAAGGAACAAATCTCCTCAAACAAACCAATATAATTCAACAACAGATTCCATTGACACCACAGTAGAAATGACAGAGGAATTTAGAATATTCATAGTTAAATTGATCTGTGAGTTAAAGGACAATGTAAGGGAGAATACAGGAAGCAAAAATTACTTCAATAAAGAGAAATTTTGGGGAAAAAAGTAATAATAAGAAGAAATGCTCAAAATGAAGGAATCAATAAAACAGAGACTGAAAGTTGTTCAGTTTTGTAAATCCCCAGGGTTTAAGATACATGTCCCAGAGCAAGAAGAAAGAGCAAATTCACACTTCCTCTAACTTTTGTTCTACTTGAGCCTTCAATAGATTGGATAATACCTACCCAAACTAGTGAGGGGATATCTTCTTTACTCAAGACACTGATTCAAGTGCTAATAGTTTCTGCAAATATCCTCAGACACCCAGAAATATTACTTTAGCAGTTATGGGGATATCGCTTTACTCTAGTCAAATTGACAAGTGAACATCAAATAATGTGACTATTCTTGCTCATTGATATTAAGGAATTGTTGGCAGGGTATGGTGGCACATGCCTGTAATCCCAGCAGCTCAGGAGGTGGGGCAGGAATATTTCCAGTTCAAAGCCAACCTCAGCATCTTAGCTAGACCTTTAAGTAACTCAGTGACACCCTGTCTCTAAATAAAACACAACAAAAGAACCGAGGATGGCTCAGTGGTTAAGCACCTCTGGATTTATTCCCCAGTACCAAAAAAAAAAAAAATAGTAAGGAGTTTTTCCCTTCTTGTTTTCTTCTATTAATATCAACCCAACATATTTACCAGGAAATTATTGAATCCATTTATCATGATCCTTGTGATATATAGCAATAGTTACTCAGAATCGAAAAATATCATCATCTATAGAAGAGATCTTTCCATGTAAATAAAGGCATACAAGAAGTCCTTACTAGAAACTAAATGTCTATACAATTACCTCCACTCAATTAAAATATGCACGAAGTTTGAATTATCCAATGTATAGCAACAGAGAATGCTGTTTTGCTTCTTGATCCCAAAGAACTTTTTATATAGCTAATATAATTTCTCTTGATTTTCTAATAATTTATATTCTGGTTTCACACCAAAATTCGAGGTAAATTTCTTAAGGTTTAAAAATATGTCTCCATCATAATGATATCTTTCAGTTTCAACATTTTTTTTCTTATAAGTATTTGTAATACTTACTAATAAATAAATGGGATGATCAGGCCTCATTTCATTGAGAAATCTGAAAATTATTAATTCCTGAAATGATAAATTTTAATGTGATGTATTTTTCTCTTCTTTTATATGATAATAAAAAACAATAAATTAAAATTTTTTGCTACTTACTATAAATAATATAACTAAGGAGTGGGTCATTGTATAAATACCATCAAAGCACAACAATTATTAGAATTAAATAAACATTTGAATTTAAAATAAAGGAAGCTTTGCATGCGTGCCTTACAAAAAATCTATTGATTAGAATGAATTATATCTTAATTTTTTAACAAGCAAAAATAAGGAAATTATAAAGTCTAAACTAAAAATAATAAGAGAATATAAAGAATAGGGAAAAATCAGAAAAATTAAAAAGTATCTCTTTTAGGAAATTTCAAGAAAATTGATAGACCATTACTTAAGACATACCTAGAAACAAAAAAATAAAAAGAGAAATGATGCAATATACTAAGATTAGGAACAAAAAGGGTATCACTACTGATATTTAAATAATAAAGTATACTTTGGAGGAGAATGCCATAAACTGTATTCCAACAGCTTACATAATTTAAATATCATGAAAACATTCTTAGCAAGACACAGACTATTGCAACCAACACAAGAAGAAATATGAAAAATAATATAGAGCATACCAAGTAAAAAGAATATTTTGACAATTTAAATATATGTTACAAAGCAAGCCTGATTCATATACTTTCACCATTGAGTTCAGCTCAACATTTTTAAAACATCACTTCTTCCCATTTTAACTAACTTTATGGGCTGGTCTCTAACTCACATATAAGTACTAGAGAATGACATCAAACCTAAACAAGGTTTTCATGAGTAAAACTGAATTTCATTTACTGTAAAAAATGTAAAACATTATGGTGAGTATTTTATCCTAGAGATGCAAAGTTGGCTTAACATGCAAAATTCAATAAACTAGAAAAAGCATTTTACAAAATACAATCTGTTTTCACTTTAAAAACACCAACAGCTTTGACAGAAAGAGTTTCCTCAACCTAATAAAAGCAGTCTATCTACAACTAACCTCATATATAGCTGTGAAGTCTGTGTACTTCCCTTAATATCAGCAACAGACAGAATGTCCACTCCCACCACTTCTCTTCAACTTGGTATGAGAGATTCTTGCTAGAGAAACAAGGCAAGATAGAGAAATAGCAGGAATCTAGATTAAAAAGAAAAAAAATAAGATTTCTGTATTCACAGAGGGAAATATTTCTATTCAGAAAATCTCAAGGTGTTAATTAAAAGTGCATAGAATTTATAAATGACTTTAGCATAATGACAGAATATTAAATCAACATTCAAACTCAATTATATTTCTATATACCACTAATGAATAATATGAAAATGAAACTGAAAATATTTCTGTATAAAATAGCATCACAAACAACAAAATACTTACAAAAAAAATCTTTTAAAAAAGAATCCAAAATTTGTGCACTGACAACTATAAAATGTTCTTGCAATCCAGGCATGATGGCACACACCTATAATACCAATGGCTCTGGAGGCTAAGGCAGGGGGATATCAAGTTCAAAGCCAGCCTCAGCAACAGCAAGGTACTAAGCAACTCAGTGAGACCCTGTATCTAAATAAAATACAAAATAGGTCTGAGTGGTCAAGCGCCTCTGAGTTTAATCCCTGGTACCTTCCCCAAAAACATGTTATTGTAACAAATTTTAAAAGATCCAAATAAATGGAGAAAAAAATCCTTTGTTCATGCATGAATACTAGAGGAGAAAATTGAACTATGATAAATTTTATGTATGCTACAAAGATTAATATCAATCTGAAGGAGATTGAATAAATATAGATGTATAATTTAATCCTCAGTGAAATCACTAAAAGAAATTATCTAAAAATCATAAAAGAATAACAAAGGCATTCAATTGATATATTAGAAAATTCACAAAAAAGGAACAGAGGAAAAAATCATGTAAAAAGAAGTAAATTTGTAGATAAAAATCCAAAATGAGTAATAGTAACAGGGTAGGATAAAAAATAATATTAGAAGTTCAGTGGAGTAGATAAGGTGAATAAAGGGAAGGAGGAGGGATGGGAAGAGAAAAGACAGTGGAATGAATCTGACTTTACTTTTCTATGTACATTTATTAATATGCCTCATTGAATACCACCATTGTGTATATCTACAAGAAATTATTTTTTTTAAAAAAGAATTCTGAGTAAATGGCAGAAATAGCAATAGAATAGAGGGAGCAGGGGCTACCAGTAAGAGAGGGGATGCATTCAGAGCTAACTTAGAAAAAGATACGTTGAGTGTTTTTATAATGATGTCAAAATAGATTCTACTGACATGTATAAGTAAAAAGAACCAATAAAAAGGTACAATAAAAAGGAACCAATAATCTCTAGGATTTAGAATATACCAAGTTATGAAAATATCTCAATCAATGTAAAATGACTGAAATCATCATGTTCTCTAATCACAATGATATGAAATTAGAAAATGAGAAGATAAAAATCTGCAGTTATTTGGAAATTAAATATTGTCTAAGTATTTTTTGGAAAAAAAAACAAAAATTCACAAGAGAATTGTTTTTATGTGAGTGAAAAAATTCAAAGACAACATATGAAGGAGTACAAGATGAAGTTAAAGGGCTTAGATGGAAATGTATGCAATTGAAGTAAACATTGGGAAAGAATCCATAGCTTTAATCAATAAATATATCTTCCATTTTAGGGAAACAAGGAAATTGTCATTGAAGTTCAGAATAATCAGAAAGGAATAAAAATAAATACAATTTTACACTAAACACAAATAAATTTGAAAAATTGAAGCTGAAATTTGGCTTTAAAAATAATAAGCAAAATTGACAAACCTCCAGTGAGACAGACTTAGAAAAAATAGAAAGAAATAGAATTCCATAGAGAGGACACAAACTCCAATATCTGGGAAAAAAAGAGGGGCATATTACTGGATTGACAAAATTTGAAAGATTATGAGCAACTTTATGGTAATACATTAAATAACTTTAATTAAGTAGATTTTGGGGGAGATAAAATAACCCAAACTCATTCAAATATGGATACATCTAGAAAAATAACAGAACTGATATGGAAATCAATTTTCTTTCTCAGAACTCAAAGTTCAGGCACAGAAAAATGTCTAACACTATGAGGTACCAGGTATTGCTGAGGCTGCTGTGGATAAGTTAGCTAACACATAATGAAACTACTGACGACATAATTAGGATAGCAGAGAATAAGCAGGACAGCCTTGTTCTCATTTTTGTTTGCCTTATCGTAGATTTAAGAGGAACCTCTATCATTAATACTCTTCCTCAACTATGACTGCTAACAAATAGACATTTTAATAATGTTTTGGTTAAATGACTTGTCTAAATTGTCAAATGAATTCTGAATAATTGTCTTGTAGGTCTACAATTCTAAGATGCTATTTTATTTCATGGGTCTTATTTTTCTGATGTTCTGATTGAATTTGTGTGTGTGTGTGTTGTGTGAGATAATATATATTTATCTATATAATGTTGTGTGAGATAATATATCTATATCTATATCTATATATCTATATATCTATGTATATCTATATCTATATCTATATCAATATATATATATATACATACATATATATATATATATATATATATATATATATATATAAAATAAATGGCTTGGGTTAACATTTTATTGCAGCTCTAAACCCATTTTTTCCCTGATTTCTTTAGTATGCAATCAACTTTAGCAAATCATTCTTTTAAAAGAACCTTATAAATCACTCCTGATGGCCACCTATGACAAGTGGATAGTAGAAGAATGACAAATTTGTTACTATTTTGGGCAAAAAACTTTCATTGCATTTTTAGTGATTCATTCAAATGCTACTTCAAATCATGTTCTATTATGAACAAAAGAGGGAAAAACATCTCTGCTCATATGTGGTAATAGAATTATTTTTGCCAAGGAAAGCAACCTCTTGATTTTAGGACAGCATGATATGTTTGCCCAATTAACAAAATGCAGTCAGAAATCAGAGAAATAGCATTTGTAATGTCCAAATATAATAGCTCTTTAAATTTACTAGGAATTACAATGTGCCCAGGATCTGCATGTATAATGCAGCATTAATGAAAAGCTGATTGTGACTCTTTGAATGAATGCCCAAAAATCTGCCTACCTGAAACAGAGTAGCAAAATTCTACTGTAAATCCCTGCTAAAAATTGAGCTGGTAATAAAATCACTTAATACTAAGAAGCAAAGATCTTTATTACCCTCTATTATTTCAGAAGCAATATGACCTAAATACAACATTGCATATCCATTGCTAATTTTGTTCCCTCCTAAAGAATGTAGTCTTAACTTATTAAAAATGTTCCAGAAAATATATATTCTGAGGTACTATGGATTCAAATTGAGAATATTCTCTTGTTTTCTGCTAGTAAGTGTTGAGATACAGAAAGGATAAATATGAGAGTAACCTGCCATTTCAGAATTTTTCAGAACCTGTCTTATGAGAAACTTAAGAACAAAAATTACAAAGCTTCTCTTTAACTCCCTTCTGACAGTATGCATCTTTGTAATACGTATTGTGTAGTGCTTCTTCACATTAATCATAGGAATGGAGTCCCTACAAATATCCAAAGATCTTTAATCAAAACATCATAAAATACACATACTGCACATATAGATGCTAATTTTAACCATAAAATTGAAAGGTAGCAGACAGACATGGTTGGTGAAAACAGGAGGCTAAGGGGATAATTCTATAGACTGGGACTACTGCTTTCTTTTAAAAAGCAGTTTAGCTGAGACCATGCTAGCCCTGCTTGGCTTGAGTCAATAGGCTATGCTACATTCCTCAGCAACAACCTATAATCTGCAGGAGAAATGCAGGCCCAAAGGCTCCTTCCTGCAGGTAAGAAGAACACAAATTACCTGAAGGGGGAACTTTTGTGACCTTTATACAGATCAGATTCCAGGACTCAAGGAGACAGGACCACTAGGAGAAAAGCCCACAATCATAGAATCTGAAAGAACAAGTTCCAGTTAGAGCTGATTGTCATTATAATGGTACAATCTCCCCTGCATGAGGTAAGAACATATGCAATAGGGGATTGAAAGTCTGATGTGATCCTAGTATCAGTGAAGTCAGGAGAAAGACGTGGTTGGAATTCTTTGGAAACTTCCCTGGGACCCCCTAGTGAAACAGGAGTTCAGGAGGGAAGTGCCATTCCATTCCTCTCTGAAAGAACCTGCTCTGCTTCTTTCTCTCTTGAGTCTGTTCCCCTTTCCCATTTTCTAGCATCTTCTAATAAATTCATACCTGCCACTATGTGTGACTCAGTTGACATTCTTCAGGAAAGATTGTAAAAACTGGTAGTCAGAGACCTCTGCAGTCACTTGAGCTCTACAGGTTTGTTACTCTGTAACACAGTCAAAAAATGAGACAGTTTTAAAATATGGCATTTAGGTAGAAATTAGAAATTTCTTATTTTTAAATGAAAGTTCTTGCATTCCCAAAGCTTTATAAAGTTCTTTCATTGATGATATTCACTCAAAAATTTTATATAGCCCTACAAAAGATGCATGAAACAATTGAAAGAATTGATCCACGATCTCTCAGACATTGCAATGCATGAAAGATGACAGAGGCACAACTTAAAAAAATTGGATGCAATGACTATAATTTAAAGCCTAGAATTCTGTGGTAATCTATAATAAAGGATTATAACCTCTTGAAGAACATAACAGTCTTTTTTTTTAAAGAATTCATTATTTTTGTCCTGAGACATAAAATTTGCTCAAGGCAGAGAATAATATGTCTAAGGTCTTTAGGAGACAAGAAATACAACTAATTGGAGCAAAAAAAAAAAAAGGAATTACTATGGACTTTGGATAGAAATGGAAATTGAGAAGAGGAGGAGTAGCAATAATATAGAAAGGGCCTCTGAACATTTTGTTCTCCATATAAGCAATGAGAACAACAATAATGACAAAATAAAAAATTTTAAAAAAGTCAAAATCAACTTTTTATGCCTCTGAAAATTAACCAGGTTTAATTCTAGAAAAAACAGAGGAATATTGGAAAGAGCACTGAGTTTAGTGTTTCTTTCTTTCTTTCTTTCTTTTTTTTTTTTTTTAATTTGCACTATTCAATTACCCTTTCCCCCACCTCTTTAGTAGCCTTGAAACCCAACAAACCTGCAGGGACTGGAGGAAGAACAAAAAGGCTGGATTTCCTCCAAAGGCACATTCCAAGATAACTGTTGTTATGAAAAACACTCAGTGAAAGTGGAAATTCTAATTATTTCATATGGCAGCTGTCATAGGTGACAATAACAGTGAGCACAAACAAAAGAAAAATGACCACAATTCTTGAGTTAAATGACCAGAGGGGACTTTGAACACTTCTGACATATTCCAAGGAATATAGACAGTTACAGCAGCGTGGGTTGTGTGCATTTCCAGGGTTGTGCATGCCAGGAAACCATTGAGATGGCTCCTGGCACTCACCTTTGTTTGTTCTTGTGCTTCTGCAACAGAAAGAGCTGTCTAAGGCATAGTAAGCAGCCCGCCCAAACTTTAAATGAATGTTCTCAAACATGAACATGACAAAACTCCAGACACTTAAGGAAATCTTTGTCCAGTCATAAGCTGACAACTAAGCTACTGTGTATACAAGTTTTATCCACCACACATTGAAATGAATGTGTACTTTATAACCTACTTTTATAAACTTCCTGAGATACTTGCACTAATGTTTTAAGGTCAAGTAGAACAATGAAAGACATACCAATTCTGAAACACAGAGATAGAGATCAAAAATTTTAGGAGGAAGTACCTGGATCCAATACAGGTGTTGCTATTTGGATCTGGAATGTGCCCCCAAGGCTCATGTGTTAAGTCTTGGTCTCTAGTACAACAATATCCAGAGGTGAGGCTTTTGTGAAATGATTTGATCGGGAGGGCTCTGATCTCATCTGCGGTTTAATCCATTGATATCTAAATGGACACAGTAGGTATTAAAAACTGTAGGCAGGCAGGGTATAACTGAGAAAGTAGGCCACTGGAGCCATATCCTAGAAGGGTCTTTCTTATCTTATCGCTACCCAGTTACCCACCCCTGATGCTGTGAGCAGTTTTCCTCCACCACACATATCCAGCATGATGTCTGCTAACAATGGATTGAAACCTTTGAAATTGTGAGCCAAAATAAATCTTTTCTTCTTGTCATTTTTCTCAGGTATTTGTCACAGCAATGAAAAGGTGACTAGCACTACACAAATGTTTTTAAGAAATTCATTGATTTAATTTCCAATCACTATCCTGATCATTTATTAATCTGGCGTGTGTAATTGCATTTTTATTTTCAATTATATATGTTATTCAGATGCACTTATTGATGGATACATTTTGCCATATTGACATAGCTTTAGTTATTTCTTTTGGAATTTTGAAATTGAAAAATCTGATAGAGAATTCACACTTTCCTTTTTTCCTTTCCTTTTTTTCCACCAGTGCTGGGGATCAGGCCTCAAGTCTTATATGTGCTAGGCAAGTGCTCTACCAATGCTCTATAGCCCTATCCTCAAGACTTAAATTTAATTTGAGCCACTTTTTTTTGAATTTGTGAATTTCAAAAATAAAACACTGTGAACTGAAGAATCATCATGACTGTAACAAAGTTGTGACATTTTAATGATTTTTACCTACTAAGCTTTTTTATGCTAGAATTTGAACACTTACATTGTGTTTGTAAGTAAGCATGTGTTAGGCTATCATGAAGTAACAGACAACTGCAGATCACAATTACTAATGACAAGATGTATTTCTCCAATGTATTATGTGATCACGACAGAGTGGACTTCCTACGGTCTCTCAGAGATGACCTAAATTGATCAGAGTTCACCTGCCCTAATATGCAACTATCTGGAAATGTATTCAAGGTTTGTTACATAAGTGCATAAGAGAATGAGGAACTGAATCCCAGGACTTTATTCTGCTCATATTTCATTGATAAAAATAATGCATACAGTCTTTGTTGGGAACCACAATTGAATTATGGGTCTTGAACTGTCCTGTGACAGAGGCAATGCCTCTCTTGAGAACTCTCAGTGAAAAGATGTCAATTTGAGACTGCCCAGTGGCAATGGTGGTTCAATAGGGGGTTCTGTGCCACAGAGCTATTTGGTTCTTGACTTGAGGTTCAGACTCCAGCTGCTGGGGGTAGAAAGTTAGGGGTACAAGCTGATAATCATAATCAGGCTGTTTATACTCATGATCTTGATTCTGCTTACTTGGAAGAGATTTTCTCACAATAAATTCTTTTGATGTTCATGCTTATGCATGCTGAGCTTGTTGTGTGTCACTACCTCCCTACCAAGAAGGAGTCAACCACTGAGACCCAGCTTTTTCTCTATTTGTGTCTGTTTGTCTTTTCTCCATCCCCTCACTGCACAGTCCAGGAAGCTGAAATCAGGTTGCTGAAAATCTTAACATCAAGGATGAGAGGGGATTATCCTCCAGTATGCCCAGATAAATGGGAGACTAAAAAATAGTGAGCAATAATAAAGTCTTCACCATTGTATAAACATAATTATAATCACTATTTCTAGTTATTTTTAATACCTTGATTGTTCACTGCTAGGCATTTTAAACCATGACATCTGGTTGTCAGGCAACTTCTAATCAATTTTTGCTAGAGAATATTCAGGTGTCTTTGAATTTTTAATACTCTATTCTGTTCCTTTCACATCTAAATGGCAAAATTGCCAGATAAAGACTATTTGATTTAAATTTTTATCCCACAAATCTCATTTTGATTCAGCCCAGTTTTATTTGTATATTTAAAATACTTGTATTTTTACCTTGATGTTTGTGATATTCTTGATACATGAATTATAGTAACTTGACTAAATTATTTACTGTTATGTATTTAAAAAATAATTTTTCTTAAAACACTTTTAAAATTCAGATTTGACTCTTTATTTCACATGCTTTTCTTTTTCAGGACTTCTATCCACATTTTTTTTTTTTTTTGAATGTTGCGTGCATCCCCAATACCAGATACCTTGCCAGTTAGGGTTTTAAGATATATTATGTAAAGTTTCTAGCTACACAGTGTATTTTTTGGAGCTTAACATATTACCATCATTACCCACACATCATGAAGAAATTCCTAGGGGAACTTAATAATTACTGAATGAATTAATTTTGATGTGATGTCACTGTTTCATTCATAATTTTCTCAGCTGAAGAAATGTTGAAAAAGTCAAGTATACTAACTACACCTGTATACTGACTGAAAATTTAGAATCATGCCTCCTGTACTTCTCCATGTGCTCTGATTATTTTACACATTTCTTTTTTATCCTTATAAAAAATAATTATTGAAGTTTTGGAGTCTTGGTCATAGTTCAGCAATCTCACTACAGCTGATATTCCCCAGTGATTAAAACTAAAACATGTGGATGACATTCTGGAAAGAATTACCAGAAGTCTCTGAAGAGGGAACATTTCATGGGCTTGGGAGGGAGGTCAGAACTAGAAGACTAATATGGCTACAATGAGTCTCTGTAGTTTTCCCTGTGATTTGGAGTTGTGTATCTTCCAGTTTTCTTTCTCCTCGACTGCGCAGAACTCAAAGTCAGTCACAGAGCTGAACTACCTCAGAAATACAGCCTGTGATTATGCAGGCTCTGGAGACTTCCAAAGAGGCCTCTTCTGTATAGAGGAACCAGGAAAAGTTATGCTGTCAGTAAAGTGTGCTGAGGAATTCTTTCTCTCTCTCTCTCTCTCTCTCTCTCTCTCTCTCTCTCTCTCTCTCTCTCTCTCTCTCTCTCTCTCTCCTGCCCTGAAGGCCAGTCCCAACTGAGGCTGCACTGCCCCAGTAGTGGTGGCAGTTTTGATAATGGCAGAGGCATTAGAGACCAAGAGAGTCAGTCATTTTGTCTTTAGGAGAATAGAAACAATTGCATAGAATGTGGGAAGTCTCCATTTCTTTCCTTTCCTCACAAGCTATTTAGTACGTAAAAGAGGTAGAGGTGTTTGTTAATCTCCCATGTATAAAATTCCCAAATCTTAGTCTTACCCTTTAATTCAACTCTCTCTCTCTACCTTTGCTGTAAATTGAGTTTCTGATTTTCATTGAAGATCAAACTTTTTATGGATACTTATCAGAATCTCTTAGCCAGATGAGAATCATTATCAATATAGTTCCCTTTTATCTGTGTATTATTTTCAAAGTCAGTTCTGTTGGTATCCACAGACCAGAGAACGCTGTATTTTGGAAGACCTTTCCATCTTCCAAATGAACCCTTATGAGAGTTCAATTTCTGGACTTTATGTTTTTGCTTTACCATACAAAAATATATTGATTTATGTCCAGATAATGAAAAGAGGACTTGGATGTATAGCAACAAAATATTTGGAAAATTTAGCATTTGCTTAACACTGGATCTTTGACTCCCATCATAGCAATGTGAAAACTGCTTATAAAATTTAGCTGATATATAAATAATGGCTGTTAAAATAGTTCCTCAAGTATAATCAGCAAAGATAAAGCATTTTGTATTACAGCTTAGTATACCAATTGAATATAAATTTAAGATGTGTGAAAAGGCTTAACATGAGTATACAGATGTATGAAGTCCATTAAATGTTTTTTCACAAGGTATTTTAATCTTCAACTTGAAAATTACTCTTCGTAGAACTTGCGTCCAAACTGTTAGACTGATATATCGTACTTTAATAAAACATGACTTGAATGATAACATTTAATTTCATGAAAAACATCATATGACACTATTGGTCTACTCCCCTCTGGCCAGATGCAATGTATGTATCATATATAAGCATTTAAAATTGCATTCATATAGCCCCAAATAATTTGAACCATCTGAATCTATACTTGTTCCCACAAACATATGAACACCCACACATGCACACACACACACACACACACACACACAATTTCTGGTATAATTTTTTTCACACATAGTTTTGCATACAATTTTTTTGGCTAATGATCATTTAAATTTTTGATACATGATTCACATATTAGATGAAAATTATTATAAAATATTTAATATATTTCTCATTTATTTATATTCAATATTAAGAAGCAAATTCCTTTCTTCCAAAAGAATGCTGAAATTGAGTTGATCGATGACCATGATAGAACTGGAAGCAATTGTACTGTGATTTGCAGATTAATAAGTATCTCAGTGTTATAAAAAATGAGACAACATTTGAGCTGGGGTTTGAGTTTGAATAAAATTTCACTAGTAAAACTTAAGAGTTGGAAGCATAGATGGTATTTCATTTTGAGTGCTTACCTCTATAGGTGAGAATCAGGGGAGTTAAAAGAACCAAGTTCATTAAAAATTTAAGGCAAAGTAAAGACTTTAGTAGGTGCTACTGAATTTTCTTTAACTCTTTATAAGTCATAATATTTTCATTCTATTACACATGATTGTCATGAGAACTATTAAAGCAATATAGAAAAAGGCACTTATAATCATTACTACCTTTAAACAATCATAAAAAAACTCATATATCTTTTGAGAATTTGAAATGTGTCAGATACTGTACTATATTGTGCATGGTTTATTTAATTCCCTACAAAAGTCTTTTTTGGTAAGTATGATGGTTAATTTTATATCAAATCATCTGGTCCATGGGATGCCCAGATATTTGGGCAAACATTATTCTGGGTGTTTTTATTAATGCATTTTGTATAAGACTAAGATTTAAATCAGTCAATCTATAAACAATTGCCTTAGGATCTCATCTGCAACATTGGTCCTACCTAGTTCTTCATCAGACTGCATTTGGAATTAAAATTATAAGCTGTTCTGGGTCTCCATGTTGCTGGCCCACCCTGCAGACTTTGAATTTACCAATTCAACATGAGCCTGTTCCTTACAAGAAACATCTTTCTGCATAAATACATCATATTTGTTCCAATACTGTAGGTGTTATACCAGTACTTTTACAGATGTAGAATCTGCAATTTAGAGATGTTACATAGCTTACCCAAAATTGCAGAACAGTAAGGCTAAACTAAAACTTAAAATGAGAATTTTGAAACCAGCCTGTCTTCTAAGTTCTGCTGAGGCTTGATTCAATAAAAGCCATTGTAAGTCTGACAGCAGTAAAAAAATCTATAGCATTAAGTATGAGTCAGTGGGATTAAAAATAACTTTAATTTTTTTCTGTACAAGTCTATATAAAATGATGAGGCTGCCAAAATAATTTCTTTATCTATTAATTGTCCACAATTATATCTTGAACTTCTCCTAAGTGCTAGAAAAACAGAAGTAAGAGGAGCAAGATTGCTGACCTCATGAAGCTTATGATGTTATTATGGTAGAGATATATGTGAAATGAATATAAAATAAAACATTTAATGTGTCACTTTTATATATAAAAGAAGAATTGAAGAAGGGAGTTGAGATTTTAAACATACGGGATTTAGGTTGGCAGCTTACAGATATTTCCTCTGACAGTAACACACTGGATAGGAAAATTAGTTTGATACAGGAAAGGATGGAAGTATTATGAAGAGGAAGAGAAGAGGAAATACAGTTAGAGCAAATATTGTTTATTGTGTGGAATTTTCTTAAATTCATGTCAAGGAAAGAAACAAAAAGTTGTAGGCATACACTATCAAAAAGTGCAAACCCTTCCAATTTAAGTGTAGAAAATGATTCTTCTTTAACTGGTATAAGTATATTCCAATATTTCATGCTCATTAATTACATTTTATCATGAAGGTAAGATAAGGATAGGATATCAACTATTTGATGATATACAGGGAGTTTCCATTCATAACATCAAGCAATTCTTGGGAACTAGTTGACTTGATGACAATTGTCTGGGAGCCAAATTACAACATTAAATTAGTGTGTTGCTAACCTTGGGGAGGGAGACCTAGGCTTTCTGGTGGTTGTTTGAGGACATAGTTGTAGGCACACACTATCAAAAAGTGCAAACCCTTCCAATTTAAGTGTAGAAAATGATTCTTCTTTAACTGGTATAAGTATATTCCAATATTTCATGCTCATTAATTACATTTTATCATGAAGGTAAGATAAGGATAGGATATCAACTATTTGATGATATACAGGGAGTTTCCATTCATAACATCAAGCAATTCTTGGGAACTAGTTGACTTGATGACAATTGTCTGGGAGCCAAATTACAACATTAAATTAGTGTGTTGCTAACCTTGGGGAGGGAGACCTAGGCTTTCTGGTGGTTGTTTGAGGACATAGAAGAGTCCCTGTTAGAAGGGACAGAGGTCAGCTGGTAGTCACCCTGGTCTTTCTTTACACTATTTATTACCTTCTGTCTCAAAATTCCATCTTGATAATTGCTATGAAATGTAAATATTTAGAAAAATCTCCCTAAACCAACTTCTGAGTTTGACTACCCATGTTTTCTCTTTTCCAATTTTATCTTGAGCATGTATTTCACAGTTCTAACTTTACATTGTAATGATCTTGTTATAAATAGGAGAAATAATTTACCAACTAACACATTGAGGTCAAGTATAATACAACTAAACAATATCTATTTCAGCTATTTTTTTTTTAAAAAAAACATATAGTGTACAAGGCCAGATAGAAGGGCATATACACAGGAGATAATAGTCATACTTGTTAATTTTCAACTTTTAGTCTAACAAAAATTTTTTAGATTAATAAAATATTTTACAACTTTATGGACATGCAGTTGACAGAATGACAAGCTGTAATAATGTATTGCTGTGGATTCAAAAGCCAATTAGTATTTAATTTAAATTTCACTTTGAGGAGTCAGTTTAAATTATACATACATGTTTTCCTCCAACTTTCTAGCATTACATATCATTTGTATTACTTACATACTGTTGACTACAGTAATCATATGCCATCCATAATTCAACACATGTAACTACTTAAAATATCACTGTAATTTTCTACAGAAAACAATATAATTTGGAAAGTAAAAAATGTCATTCTTCACTAAAAAGAAATGTGCCCAGATATTTTATGACAAACAAATGTGAAATTCAGTTTGTTTATTTTTTCTAATACCCAGAAGTTTAATTCTCATAAGGGTACCCATTACCCTGGTTTCTCAAAATACAAAATAATAGTTGATTAATATATGTAACAGAACAATTTTATCCATATGGTATAAAAGAATCAGGCATTTTAGTATGTAGATGTCACAAATTGACAGGGGGAAACAGCAATTTTCACACTTTTGACTTTTTTCTGATCTATTAAAATTCTTCCAGATTTCCTACTGCAACTACAGCTGTAAGCTGTAATTGTCATTAGACTAAGATGTAAATAGACTTTACAATTGAGCATATTCATGGAGAATGAGTAAAGGTTCATTCCCACCTTGCCCACAACAGTACACAGACATAACTGTTCTATTTGATGCTATTAAGACTAATGGTAAATGTCCAAATGCCAAGTCAATTTCTATCAATATGTACTAAATAAATGCTTTTGGAATTAGGATTAAGTTTCTTATTGAAGAAAAATATTTATTTAAAACCTGATGCTAGGCATCTTTCTTTTTAAAGACAAAATTTACATAAAACTTTGAATCTTTTGGTTGATAAACATTCTTAATGTATATTTTCATATACAAACAATGCCTACATTTAAAATTAATGTTTAAAGTGGATACTTTTTGTATATTTTTTATTAAAATAATGACGTAATTATTTTACATTTATAATTATAAATGTACAAATGTAAGCATTTGTACATTTATAATTATAATGTTCAATTGACTTTCTGCTATATTATATGTTAATAATAATAGGAACACTCTAACTTTATCTGATAAAGCAGGAAATCAATTTTTGGAGAATAAGATCCAGAACAACAAATCATGAAATTTTACACTTACATACTTTCTTTTTATTCCACACATTTTAGGCAGAAATACAATTAAATAAAAACATCATCAGTTTTAAAAGTAACATTATTTTATGAATTTTGAAACCATACTTTGTTTTTATAATACAAATGAAATATATGAACAGTAGCAATTTAGGATATTCTTTGAAGTTCTATCACTAAGCCCATAAAATATCATTTTATATTAGAGTGGTGCTTTATACTTTCAAATAATTTTCTCCAACTTTATTTTAATTTCCAAAGAAATCCATGAGGATATTAGTCAAATTTTATCATTCTCATTTTACAAAATAGGAAACTAGTCACTTACTAAAATTATAAATAATACATACAGAGCAATAGTTTTGTTTTTTTGTTTTTTTTACATACAAACTTCATGTTTATTTCATCATATTGTAATGTGTGTTAACCAGAATATTTCCAAAGATTAATACTACAATGGAGTCATGGAGTTTACTGATGTCTTGTGCCATATTTTAAAATATACAATTTGAAAAAATGTGTGACAGTAACTGTAGACTGAGGTTTTCCCAAGCTCACATTTCTACTTTATTAATTCTAAGCAGATTTATAAATGTGTAAGAAATAAGCTACAAATAAATCAAATAAATTACAAATAAATTAAGAGCTCGTTTTTAATTTATACACTTTGTCTTAGTCTATTTCCTGTTGACATAACAGAAAACCTGAGACTAAGTAATTGATAAAGAAAAGAAGTATGTTACATTCATGTTTCTGGAAGTCCAAGAACATGGCTTGAGCATTCATTTGGCTTCTGGTGAGGATCTAATAACTGAAGTGCAAGTAGGCATATGTGGAAGAGGAGGGGAAATGGTGTTGAGCAGCTTTAAAACAAACCACTCTTAAGAAAACTAACTATTCTTGTGGGAACTACATTCACTTCTTCATGAGGACGCAGCTCCCATGATTCTCTACCTCTCAATGCTGTTACATTCTCAATAAAATTTCAAGATAATTTTTAGTTGGAAAAAACACAGTCCAAGCCATATCATGAGTTATTTAATATTGCCGTCACCACTCCAAAATACACAAATTTTAGCACAAAATTATACAATAATCTTCATTTTTGAAACACAATTTTTACATTAATTCTCTAAAGTGTTTAAATGTACAAAAAGTTTTATGTAAATTGATGTGTCTCTCAGAATTTAAAATTAATTTATATGTGCTAATGAGATATAGTTTAGAATAAATTAATAAATTATATCCTATAGCCAATAAGACAACTGTTTTACAATACAAATTTTTCTCCAGAAACTACTCAAAAACTAACTGGTATTAATTGTTACTATAATGACATCATCAAAATTTTACTTGTATTTCTAGTAACAATTACACTTCTAATAAAAGAGAAAGACTCTCAAATATGCATATATATGATACAATCTCTAGCTGTACAGTGAAGGAAGAAACTGACATCAGGCAAATTATCCAGTCCATTTAGCCACTTAAGTTAGTCAATTACAATAAACGTGCAAAGGTGAGAGCATCCTCAGATTCTTAAAAAATGAATGGCCAACACAAATATCAATTGACCATTTTTTGATTATTAAATAATGGCTTTTAATTTTTTATTTGAATTATCTAAACTCAGTTTAAAAGTAAAAGAGAAAAAAAAAACTTTAAATTTGAAAGAGATGATGAAAAAAATTAAAATATCACCATTATTTTGTCTCCAGGATTAAATAAGAGATTTAAAAGGCAATAATGAAGGCAATCTTAATGACATTTACCATTTACAATGAGAAACAAAACCAAATATTTCTGAAATAAATATCACAGCCTCTATATCCACATACTCATAAAGAAGTTTAAAAAGGAATAAATACAAACACAATGGAAACCAGAATTGCTAACTCATAACTATCCTTTGTCAACCTACACCAAATCAAGTAGTATTAAAGTAGGTATGGAAAAGGTTAGAAAATTATTTTCATCTAATGGATATAAATTGATATTTTTTAACTGTAAAAGAGATTATAAATGGAAAATTGTGTGTCACATGGTAAGAATATAATAAGACATTCAAAATATTTTATATAATGCCTGCCAAGTATTAATGATAAAACATTGTTAAAACAAAAGTGTAATTTGTAACACTTTGTGACTCAATTTGTTTACATTTCAATAACAGGAAAACTAACCTATGTTGTCAAAAGACAGGCTACCACTGGAGTGGGATGCTGATGGATGTGAGTTATGGTGTTTCTGGAATTCTGGTAAGCTAATTCTTGAACTGAGTGGTATTTCATATGCATGGTCATTGTATAGGTCACTATTACTGCTACAATCAGTGTTCCTTTCTTTATCTGATATACTTCCATGAGAGGCTATAAATACAAAACCAGCTAATCTCATTGATAAGTAAATTAGAAATTTTAAATTAAAACATAGTAAACAAAATTCTAGAGTATTTCCAAAGAATGGTAATGGAATGATAGTTCAATATAATACAAATGAATAATGAAATTTATCATATTTATGGGTCAAAAAAATCATAGGATCACTTTCAATTATATCAGAAAATCTAATGCTCTCAAAAATACATTTACATTTATATAAAAATTGTTAAATTGAATACATACATGCATGCAGATCAGAATATGGAAATATATTCAGATAAATATATAGGCAGGTATAAATATAGACATATTTACAAATTTATTAAGCACTTGTGAAGAATCAGGCATAATCCTAACTCTTTACATGTAATTATATTTTATTTAACATAGTAATTTTATGAATTAGATGTTATTATTGTCCTCTTATTACAGATAAGGAAATTGACGCACTGAGAGTTTTAATTATTTTCTCAACATCACACACAAAGTAACGATGGAGTCAGGATACCATCCAGGCAATTTGACCCATATTTCTGCTTCTCCTTGGCATTATAATTTTTCTCTAAATATGATATTTATATTTTTTCTCTAAATATGATTCTATAAATATCTGACATAGAATAGCTTTCCATCATCATCAGAAAGAACAAAAGTGTTCTTGTTCATTGATATATTTTTCTTTAAACAAAACATAATTTATGATGTAATTGATCTAATTAAATAAGGTATAAAACTAGGAAGAAGTCAAATTTATCATTAGGTCTATAATGTATTTTATATCTAACCAAGAAAAACTCCCAAACCTAAAAGTTACTGGAAGCAATTAGATAATCAGATTATCACTCTGTATGTCAAATTTCAAATGTGTCCTACAGACAAGACTGATTGAAATACAAGGCAAAATCATTTCATTTGTAACAGTATTGATAAAATTACGCAATAAGCAATGTTCAGCTCAACTACACACAGTACTTCACAACTCTGCTCTTGGGTTATAAAATATAATTTAACTAAATTTATAATCAAAAACCTATTACATTTTATTTTTAGAAAGACAATTTCAAAATAACTGATGACTTTTTAATCAAACAAAAATTCAAATCTTAAACAAATTACCTGTTCGAATTTGAAAAAAAAATTCACATTATCTGGAGAAAAACAGAATAATATCCGAAATATTTCTGAAAAAATTTCAAACCAGATATTAGAATTTAAATTCATATGCTGAAATACTCAATGTTTGTCATATATGTCAAAATGTGTTACTTTATTTAAGTGGTTAAGTGTATGTATGGTAAAATTTGCTTATGCTAACTGAAAATAAAATGGGAATATTTTCAAAACCTGTTAAATATTTTTTACTTCCAGGTTAAAAACAAAAAATGGGAAAGATTTGATAATATTGGCTTGTGTTTGTATGTGTACCAGAGGTACCTACCACTGTGCTACATCTTCAGGTTTTTTAACTTCTATTGTCAGACATAATGTGAATAAGTTACTAGGCTGGACTTGAACTTGCCATCCTTCTTCCTCAGACTCCAAAGTGGCTGGAAGTACATGTGTACACCAGGTGCCTGGATATTATCAGCACTATTAATCGTGTAAATATCGGGAGTTTTCATATCTACAAGTTACTTGATAAATTGGAACATTTCAACAACATATAAACTTAAAAAATAAAAATAAAAATGGCATAGCTATCATTTGCATTAGTTGTACAGAAAATAATGCTAAAACACATTTGTGAAGTTAGCCATTAAAATATTAGTTTTACTAAATAAAAATTTAAAACTAATTCAAAAACTCATGAATAGGGAAATTGTTATGTAAATATAAAATCTAGCCAATGAATGATACATAAACAAATAAAATATAGCAAAATTATACTGGTAACATGAAAATTTTCAGTAACTTCAATATAAATTGATGTATATGCTGTAAATTTTTGTATATGTTAAAATTTATAGATGTTATTATTGTCCTCTTATTACAGATAAGGAAATTGAAGCATTGAGAGTTGTAAAAACATACACAGTTAACTATAAAATTAACCTGACATTTTTGTATTTAAGAAAAAAATTGTTGATATTAAAAAATCTGGGGTCGAAGTATTAGGGAAAAAAGAGAAAAAGTTAGTTTTTATTTTACTATGTTCATAATTTGGAGTATTTTACATGAACATGATATACAAGCTAATGATTCAAAGCAATGTAGGAAAATATATTACAGAAAATTATCAAACTGAGATTACAACTAAAAATTTGACTTTCTTCTCCTTTCTCTTTAATTATTGGCTTCATAGTCTCTATATTATAATACAGGGGCAGAGATAATATATATTCTTTTACATTTTAATATTTTAAATTATTTTGAAGTTTGAACTTTCATGATATATTTTAGAACTTATTTCTCATATTTGCAAAGTAAAAAAAAATTAGCAATAAAATTTAAAGTAGTTGAAGTTTTGCCACGTTGTTTTTTTTGTTCAATACCAATAATATTTGCAGTGTGTATTTAATTAAAACATTTCCAGATAGTTGTCTGGGACAGTAATCCTGCATAAAATTATAAATTTAATAAATGTTTAATAATAATGAATTTAAAAAATATAAAATTGTATGCCATAGAAATTGAGTGGAAGACACATTTTGTTTTTTTCTCCAATCTTTTATCAATAAATGTGCATAGTAATCAGTTTATGGATGGTTGAACTTACAATTTTCTAACTCTACAAAAATGCAAAGTCATATATGCATTTATTAAAAACTGTATTTCAAAATTTGTATTTTAACTCTTTGCTCAAGCTACCATGATTGGCTATAAAACTCTCTAAAGACAATATGCAACAGCAGTGAGCTGAAAACAATTGATACGTGGCAGTGTACTATGTTGCTAAGCTCTAATGTTCTGTATGTTTGCTGTATTAAATGCATTTTTGACGTGCAGTGTTTTCAATTTTTTAAGGGTTCATCATTACATAACCCCACTGTAAATAGTAAAAGAACAAGCACTTTTACCTTGCTTTATTTCTTGGCATTTTTCATATATGCTTCCATATCAATTATGACAATTGTATCAATATCTTCATATTAAATACTGTGAATATAAGTAGGAAATACATTTTATAGCTTACTGTTTTAACTTCTGGTTTTGCAACATTTTTTGAGGCTGAATTCTGTTTCTGTTTATTATTCTATTTTAGATTCTCTCGTTTGTCAGCTTTCTGTTTTAGTGTCCTTATAGATTTACAGAAATACTTTGTGTTAGATGTTTTTGTTTTTGTTCGAGTCCTCATTTATATTCTCCATCCATTATACCACAGAAGTGCTTGTACCTAATACCCAGAGCAGGTTGCACTACTGACAAGCAAAGCATAGAAACCTGTGTGATCTAATTGCATTTTAGAGGTTCCCATTTGAGATTTTAACCCATTTCTGGTAGCACCTTGTATACTGACTCTTTTCTTTGATTCATTTTTTAATTTTTTTTGCTGATAATTAATCTTCTATTTTAGAATTTTATTAGAGCTTAAGGAAGTCAAGACAATCTACATATAAATTGATGCCCCACATTTCCATGGTTCTGTGTCACTACTGTGTTTATGTTGTAGCCATGAGGTATTCATAATTTCAACACAGTTAAGCTTAAAACTGACATGTAGTGTAAGGGAGAGGTTAGGAAATGAAATAACATTTTGGAATCAGAGATAAGAATTGATATAATTAATATTGTTAATTATAGAAAAACAATTGTTTTATTACACATAGAGGAAGGAATCTGAATGAAGTAATTTGAGTTCACGTTAAGAGAACACAAACCCTGTATAAGTTTACAATCCCATTGTGGCAATTCATGAGTATGGTGTTTCATTACTGTGCTGTTTGCGTCTTCAAATGTGTAACATGGGAAAATATTTAGATCTTGAGATTATTGAAGATCTTTATTGAAAGAATACAATTTAGATCTGTATTTGTGTGCAAAACCACACTGATAGTTCATTTGATATTCCAAGTCATGGAGATATATTATGTACCACTTAGTGTTAGGACAGGTTTTCTGCCTTTGTTAATTTGATTAAAATCACCAAAGCTGCCTCAGCAAAATACATACATGAATATGTACATATGTGATACATGCATATACTCACATGATCTCAAACGGTACTTTAGTAAATGGAAAAAAAAGATGATCTCAGTGAAGTAATTCTGTTTTAGCACTTAAATTATCAATTTGAACTACCTAGGATGTCTAGATTACATTATTATCTTTTGTCCATGTTTTACTCTAAGGGGGATTGTTTATTTACTACAAATGTACTGTTCATGAAGCCTGTCATATTTTTATGATGCACTTACTTTAAAAACTTTCCATATGTTCTACTAAAAATGAAGACATGTGGTTCATATAGCATTGCCATATGCTGGCAATTATATGCTTATGTTGGAGCAAATACACATACTTCTAATTTATGCAGAAAGTCATTTAATTTTTTTCATTCATGCCAGACTAATTTCAAATATTTCAATCACATTTACAAATAAATTCTCTAACTCATTTATACATTGAGCATGAAAACGAGAAGGAAATTATGATGTGTTACAGAGATAACTATAAAGATTATGGGTATCATTGCCAAAGAAATAGAATTTTAGATATACAGTTTATAGATTCCAAGATTTCAATTTAAAAAATATCAAAAGGTACTTGAAAACAAGGAATATCCACTGCAAGAGTAAAAATAAAGAAACAGTAATATCTACTGTGCTTTAGTAGGTTTTATTGATCATACCTAGACTTAAGCTAAACTTGACAGACAGGAATACACTTTGATCTCAAAGGTCTCGAAATGTTGGAAAAGAGATACAGAAAAAATATTCCTGTTTTCCTTATTTTTTCTTATTTGTAACTTTGTTATAGATAAATATCAATGTACAAAGAAGTATCTCTATTGTACTTTTCAGTTTGGAATTCCTATAATCCAAGAAATCACAAGGATGCCCCAAATTAGAAAGTGAATCTATAAAACCCATGTCCCATAACACATCTTACCAGTGTGAAGGCATTAATAAACACTTCAATTGTTTTGCCTTCTCTTGAAAAATATTTAGTAATGGTCAATAGACACAACATGACCTATTTGGATTCAAAATAACACCCTTTTTGTTAATTTTCTTGAATAGATTAAGGTAGAGCTGTCAAGGCAGACTTAATAGATGAGGATTTAGTCTATTAAGTAAAAATAATTTAAAAACTTGTAGATTATATACTGCCGGCAAAAAAGCACAAGTAAAGAAAATCCCATTTTTATATTCTAATATTAATGTTACTGATCTACTGTTTATATCATTATAAATTAGGTTAGTTCAGTTACACAGCTGCTTTTGTAATATCAACTCCATGCCAGATTTAAGGAGTTAGTTATTAATAAGCACACATTTCCTAATTATTATTTTTCCCACAATTATGAAATTATCTTCATCTGATTTTGCCATTGGATTTTTCCAATTGATCTGGGCTCTCTGGGAATTTTTATGACTTTAATTTTTTCAAGGTAGCCTTCACATCTAATTTTTTCTTTTATTTTTCCAATGACCATGCACTTGGCACATAGTTGATGTTCAATAAATGTGTATTCAACTAAACTCACCTAATTCAAAATGGTAAGATACAATTCTGCTTTTGTTTCTTTGGCATTTAGCAAATTGTTTTGCACATAACAAACAGTAAATATACTTTTCACATTAAACCAAATGTCAGAGTCAGATCTTTGGTGTAAAATGCTCATAACTAATGCTCATAATGTCATCATGGGAAAATAGTGTTGTTTTCATTTTTTTTTAATTTTATTTTAAAAGGTGTAAGATTTTAGTTATTTATTTGATCTCTAAATATTTGAAATGTGATTTTGAATCAATCTGTTTAACTACTAGTGATAAATAAATTAATCTTTGGGAAGTTGGATGTCTTTTGATGTAAACAGCATTTTCCATAGAGGATATTTTATAATCAAATAATTGAAAGAGTAAACATTTTATGCATTAAAATCTGGGGTATTTAATTATGTTGACATTTATAGTAACACAGTATATAAATTCATAGCACTGATTATTTAATCTTAACCTATTCATTTAAAGGGCTCAAATAGCTTAGAATATTACAAAAGTTCATTATACGTATTACAAACCATGGATTCAGATTTTGGTTCAAGTTTATATCAATTTTAAAAATTTAATCAATAAAACATATTTACTTGCAAGGATTGGGAAGTTTCATAAACTTGTGTTGATTTTTTGTTATCTTGAATGTTCAGGCTAGTGGATTTTCTTTTAAAAAGAATTCAACTTGACAGGAACATATTGTGCCACTGGAAGAAGTGATTAATCCTTATATTCATGGATTAGTGAAATGACAATGTGAAAACTTGTCATAAATACAAAGCTTAGCCAGATAAAGTTTCCTTCCATCCTAACACAGAGGAAAAATGCTGCCTTTGAAATTATTACCTTGGTTGTCTATGTAGATATATATTTTGAGTTTTTAATTTTATTTCTATTCGGAACAAAATATTTCTCTCAAATGGGTGTAAATTTTACTTTCCGCTTTCTTCTCTAGATTTGTACCCAAAGCAGGATATTTTAGGATGCCTGTAATGGCATCTCTCTATATATCACTTTTCATGATAACCATTTATGATATAAAGTGGAATAATGCATCAAGTGTATTCACTCTCATGTCACTGATCTCAAACATTAATAATGCCCACATGATAGGAAGACTTTTTAAGTAATGGATTCTCACTTGCATTACATATAATAGCAATTTATTTTATATTATGTTAAAATATTATTTTCTATTGATGTTTTGTAATTGAGAACTTGTTTCCTATTTTGAATATAAAATTTAAGGAATTTTATGATAATATAATTTTAAAATGAGCATTTAACTGTATTATAATGTAAGTATCCACAGGTCAATGTACTAAAAATATAAAGAAATGTAAATTATCACATTTTACTAAATTAGAGTAAAAACGTATTCAAAATGAATTTGGAATTTTATGTAACATTTAAAAATATATCAGAGATGAATACCTGATATATAATAATTACATGAGGATGGGACACAATAACATCTGTGCAACATGTGTGTTTCTTGAGTGCCCAAAACAAATATTTTATGTTTAACTTTTATGACATTGGATCACGTGATGTTGTCATTTAGATAACAAAACTGAGTTACAATTTATATATTTTAGCATAATAATTCACAAAAAGTTACATTGAATTGTGTTTGTTTGGTCTTCCTCCTAATTTGTTTCACTCCTGGAAGCAAAACTATTGTGGGTATTGAAATCTTTTTCAAAGGCAGAAGCTTTGAAAGTTTATGCCTCGTACTGAAATATAAATGGTAGCCAGGTATAAATAGTAACACATTTGTGCTTTTGGATATTGCGATAATATGTTATTATAAAGCATTGGGTTGGGGTCTATAAGACCCATTTTAGATCTGAGAAGGATGATATAAATCATTCAAGTAATAAGAAATATGACATTTAGAGACGTACATTGGTTGGTCAAGCTTAAAAATATATCACTGTTGGGAATAGTGTTCATATCTTCAAGTTTCCAATCTCAGTGTGGATTTTCCAAGGGGATTCAACATAATCAGACACATAGCATTTGAAGTTAGACATGCTTACATGGTGGGAGGATGTTGTGACTTCAGGATCTTTTAACAAGTAGTCCTGATGGAAGGAAGAGCCTGAGACCAGAGTTGACAACCACCCTGTCCAGCAACTTCAGGGAAACACTGAGATCCAAGAGAAATCCAACCTGAGATGAAAAGTTAGAAAAATGACTGAGATACACTTTTTAATTTGGGTCAGAGACTAAAACAACAAAATGAATGAAGAATTTCAGTTTCTGACAAAAAGTTGTTAAGCAACTGGGAACTGGGGGTGGGTGTGGGGTCACAAAATTCGATTTGAGAAGCTACCATTAGGAAGTCATTTTAAACATTAAAGCCCACTGGTTTGTGAGGTAGAAATAATGAATATTTGCTTTTTAGGCTGGGAAAGATACAAAATATATACCTGTGATTAAATATTCCTTGAGAATTTGTAGGCCTATAATAGAACTGGTGAGGCTCCTATCTATCATAAAGCCCTCATTCTTTCAAGGTACTTCTAAAGAGCAGGGGAAAAAATAATTTGGTAATCAATTTTAAGAATACACCCTGCATTTTATTTTGGAAACCTTGTGGAGATTAAAACCTCTCTTCTTTGTTCCTCACAGTTTTATTTTATGTACAATATTGCACATATTTCTTTCTCCTGTGTCTTAGATGTTTCATCCTACCTTCTTTTCTGGATTGCCAAATTGTTCAGAATAAATTAGTTTCTTCCACAGCATTTAGCATGGTGCTTTATACCCAACAAGCCCATTTTTAACTTATTTGTTTATATGTGACATCATAATATTTGCCCCAATCTCAAAGTTATGGTATGCAATAATGTATGTTAAACTTCTTTGAAAATGTTTATTACTTGCAGAGGAAATAAGTTCCATGAAAGCTAGCCTTTTCTGAATGTTTATAGTCTGTCAGCTACTCCTCTAAATGCTTTACAATGACTAACTCATTTAATATCTTCGGTAACACAATGGGAGAGGTACAATGCTTTTTTTCCTCCATTTTTCAGCTGCAGAGAATGAGGCACGAAGGAATCAGATTTCCACAAGTATAATAGGTATGCAGTCATTTACATTGATGTAACTACACTAGGGTAATATAGTGATTCACAATGACAAAGTATGAATATTCAAATTCAATGGCTTCTTATACACTTTTTATAGTTAAATGATATTTCATAAAAGCTATATTTTAAAGTAATGCATAGATCCCATTGTTTGAAATGACCCTAAAATGAATCTCCAATAGATTGTTTAATGCAATATAAAGCAGTATGAAAAGACAAGAAATGGTTTTAAAATTGCAAATAGAAAATCCCCCGGGGCAAAAACTTGAAATAATTTCAGTTTAATCTTAAATATGCTTTACCTTAGAAGATACACACTTCCTGCCAAAATTGTTGAACATTATGTGATTATCAAATGTATTTTACCTGTTACCTTGTCTTCACTGTTTAGCATCATATCTGTGCATCCTGTTCATTGCCTATTCCGATAAAGATATCTCCAAAAGATAATTCCAACTGCAAGACACTCCCAAAGATAGGCTTGCTTCAGCATGTAACTGAAAAGTATACAAAGAAATTAGACTACTTCTCAGGCAACTTTTCTTAGTGGAGGCATAGTGTTATATAGATTTAACCATTGATATAATAAATTCCCAAAGTTCTCAAAATTTTCAATACAAGAAAAATATATTCAATATAATTCTCATGTGTAATTTCTAGAAGTACTTCAAAAACATTTCTTAAATGGCCAACAAATTATTTCAGTTATTAAAAAATAACCACACAAATAATATTAAATATAATAATCTTAATTATTAACAACTTTATAGAATTTTACATAAATCATGTATGTGAAATTTTCACTTGCATTATGGTTTGCAAGTTACTTGTCTATAACAGGTTTTTATGGTTACTGAGAAATGGGCATATGCATGCTTCTTGATAATTTATAAGACATGCATTATTTTGCTTTGCTTTTTTCAGCTCTCCTTTGCTTCTTTCTCAGTAATATGTAATCACATTGTCAGTTTTTAAAAAATAAGAATGACTGTAACAACACAAAGATAATTAATGTCACTTCTAGTTAAGGGATTAAATATAACCTTTGGTCACCAAGGCTTCAACAAATTTAAATGGGAAATTAATATGTTTTGTTGAGCTAATTATAACTTCACTCTTCTATTTATTAAAACATATTACAATATTCATGAATGAATATTAACTTATATGAAAATAATAGTGAGTTTATTTTCTTCTGTATCAGATTACTTGAAACTCTTCCCACTAATATTGCCAAATTGGAATCCCTGCAGTTACAAACAGTGCCCTTGATAGACATTTTGCCCTAAGCTCTATGAATTTTATTCAATAGAAGTGAATAACCACTGTCTCATTCATTGAAGAGTCATTATTATTATAATGGTAGATTTTGTTATCTTAATTGGAATTATTACCCAAAAAAATAGCTGTAACAATTTAAAAATGGTTAACTTGTCAGTTTTTTAATAAAATTGTTTTCCTCAAAACACCAATCAAATATATTACTTTTGTAATTATTCCTTTTTGTAATTCCTTTTATAATTATTTAGAAATTCTAATAATGTAAACATACTTTAAATTCCAATAATTAAAAAAATACTTTTAAGAAGTACGTAGTAATAACAGTCATGAATATGATAAATTTCACCCAGACTTTATGTTTTATGTTCACTGTGTAGAGAAAACAGGTTTTCAGTATTTTGGAAATTAAAAATAAGTACACTTCCATGATATATCCTGTTTGTATCAAGCTATACTTAAGGAAATAATTCATAAATTATAATATACTTACATTGTTAATGGTCAGAAGGTGGCTTCACATATTTTAGCATTTCAGTGCTACATTAACAAATGTATGCATACCATATATAAATTAAAGTAAGACATATTTACAGTCTTTATATTAATTGACAAGATAAAAGTCAATCTTTGAATAATAGAAACAAAACATTTGCCTGATATTAAAACATGAAGCAAGAATGAAAATAAATTCTTGCAGGAATTTACATAGCACAAAAATATGAAGATACATTAGACAGTATATAAGCTTAATAGGAGTATTTGTGGAAAAGAAAGTTGAATGATAAGTCACACATTGATTTCTATAATCTTCACAAACGATTTTAACCATATAAGAATATAGGTCTGGTTTAAATATCAACACTGCCACTCACCTAATGTGATCATTAAATGAAATGATGCATATGTGATCAATGGCAGGTGATAGGCATACATTACATGGGTATGGAAATTGTCAGAATGAAAACGAAGTCAGTTGTGTCAAGTCCTTACAAGGAAATGTGGAGGAATCTCATGCATATATGTATGATGACCAACACTATCACAAAAGACTTTTCGAGACCATATCATTGCATGAAAGCCATTAAAACCTTACACTGAAAACTTTTTCAAGAACATTTGTCCACCAATTGCCTATACAAACTTGAAATGATACCACTTTTGCTATGATCTTTGCAGTAAAGGAATACTGATTCAGAATAATTTACGTAATTCTCATTTTGCCTTTAAAAACTTCCCTTTGCCTCAACCACTTTGAATATGCACATAGTTTACTATGACACATGTGTATTGTATTCCCATTGCAATGCTTTCCTGAATAAATTTATTAATTATTGGGTAATATTTCTATTTGCTATTTAAGTTGATATCAGTTACTAACATAATCACACAAAATTATTATTATCAATGTTGAGACATCCACCAACCCCTCACTAATTGTACCACAATTCCTTAACCTACTTTGAAAATTAATGCATTAGAAGTTTCACATTCTTTTCCTTCAATGGATATTGCTTGAAGAAAACATTAGAGATTGAAATTCAAAATATCTGCTCACTTCTTCTGAAACTCAAGGGAGAGAGATCTTAATTATGTAGTGGCCAAAAGTTTAACAAGAAGTTATACAGAAAACAGAACTTGTAATTAAAGATATTAATGTTGTTATCTTGCTAAGATCTGTAAGAGTTGAAGGCACCTCCTTAATCTTTCTGGCTGTTCATAGTAAAAGAAAATAAACAGGGGAATAATTACTTAATAAAAACAACAAGAACTGCATTGTTCTGAAAATTATTGGACTGTCCAAACAGTGAAAGATGCTAAAGTTAAAACCAAGATTCTGAGGATGAAACCATGAATCCAGATAATATGGCCAAGGGTCAAAAATCATTCCCAGATATTAAAACCTAAGTAAGAAATAAGTATTTTTCTGGGTGATTTCAGAACTGCTTTGGATACATGTATCTTATTTTCCATTCTCCTCATTTTAAACAAATGTCTGTGGTTTTAAACCTATGTCTGCACCAACACTGAATTTGGGGAAGTGTTGAGGATGGGCAAAAAAACCTGTCTCTAACTTCACAGGTCCTAATATGGGGAGAATTGCAATCTTACCATGACCTATGTAAGTGTTTGGGAATTATCACTGATGATTTAGATGATAGTTTGAATTTTGAGAGGAAGAAATGATATTAGTTGCAGGTAAGATATTTTGCACAAGAGTTGATGCTCTGATGAGATGAGACTTAACATTAGGATTGAAAGGAGGCATGTTGCACTTTGAAGGGATATGTATTCTTAGGGGCAGGCAGAGAATGAACTGTGGTAGACAATATCATAAATGGCCTTCAAAATTTGCAACCCTTTGTGTGTAGGCCCTACACAATCCCTTCCTCTTGACTGTGGGCAAACCTGTGCATATGATGGGGTCTAACTCCTCTGATTGGGTTACTGACCAATTAATTTTGAGTTAATAAAAAATGAGACTGACCTAATCAGAGGTGCCCTTAAAAGGTACCACAACCTTGCTGAAGTCAGAAAGATTGGACTTGTGGAGAGGACCACTTACCAAGGAAGTGTGTGTGATCCCTATCTAACAACTGACAGGACAACTGGGACAAAGATGTCAACTGCCAATGATCTAAGGTAGCCTGGAAGTGAATCCTACCCTTCTAAAGCTTTTCAGATGAGCACAGGCTGGCCAGAACTCTGATTTCAGCTTCCTGAAACCCTGAGCAGAGTACTCAGCCACTTCACTCCTGGACTTCTGTTAGTTAACAAATTATTATTGTTTTAAGCTGCTGAATTGTGTCATATTAAACAGCAATAGAAAACAAATCTAACCTATACATATTTATCCATCTTATTACTTTTAAAATATGCCGGGGTTCGGATGCAGCAGAATAGCCGAGGGGTGACGAATAAATTGCGTGCGTTGATACAGCAGGAATGGGAGCCCTTTATTGTAGGACAACAGAGCTATTTATACATTTTGCACAGCTTATCTTAATTAGCATAAACTAGATACATCAGTCAACCAATAAGAAATCTCCACACTTAATGGCTCACTTTTGTTATTTCTCAAACCACTCCCTCTGGCATTTTGCCAGGCACCATCCAGATTTGTTTAAGAACTCTAACATTCCCCTGGCAAAATACCAGGTGTTATTTTGACTTGTTTACAGACCTTAACAAAAATATTTTTCTATATATTTAATTGTGTATGACAGGCAACAAAGGGGTGGTTGTTTTTTATCTGATATTTTAATCTTTTCCTTTTGATGAAGGTGTTTATAGTATTAGACATTGTTTTGATTGCTATTTATTTAGATTTAATTATATCACCTTAATATTTGCTTTCTATTTGTCCTACCTATTTTTTTTTCTCCCTTTATGCTTTTTCTGTCTTTTAGGTTATTTGAGTACCCTGTAAATTTCTTCTTAATTTCAACATTATCTGAAATCAGGTTCTAGTTGATCATTAGAGGATGAGGTTAAGTTCACATTATTGGAATTGTTTCTCTTAAACTTGAAAGATTGCAGATTTGGTAAACCCAAAATAACCCAGGAATTACAAGATGAGTCCAAATTAAAAGTATCATTAAAAAATTTATCTTATACTAAAATGAGAACTATATGGCAAGTAAAATAAACACATATATATATACATGAAATATATATTTCATAGTAGAGAGTATATATTTTGAATTAATTCATATATTGCTATTTTATATTAATATATAGTATACAAATTCTACATATATATAAAACATATAAATACATATATATGTTTTCATTCCCTATATTTTGGGAACTAAAATTAAAATTAATTATATATCATATTAATTATATATCATATATTAATTTTATATCATATTGTAACTTAGCTCACTTGTGTTCTTTTCACATTTTGTGATTTTTTCTTTTAAATAGCTTCCATCATTTTGAATATTCTTTACTATTTTTTTCATTTCACTAATATTTTCTTCTGTAGTGACTAATGGGTGGATAATTTTTATTTCACATTTTGTAGTTTCCATTTCTAGAATTTTAGTTTGATCTTCTTCTCTTTCATGTTCCACTCAGTACTATGAATATTCATTTTCTGATGTTGACATTTTGATATGCAACTCAGTTAAAACAAGTGTAACTATTCTTGCCTTTTAATTTTGACAGCAAGTTCATTAGTGTTTCTTCATTGATTAATTCATTTTCTCATGGTGAGTCTGAATCTTTTGCTTCTTGCCATGCCTTATAAATTTTACTGGATATGAGACATTGTATTTTATCTTTTTTGATGTTGCATAGTTTCATTTTTGACTGCTTTAAATTATTTGGAAACCATTTGGTTCTTTCTGATGCAAATATTCAAAGTTTGTTATGAATTCACAAGGACATCATTTATTGTAGAGCTAACCATTCTCCACTACTAAGTCAATGATCTTTGTGTGTCCTTTTTTTTTTTTTAAGTTTAGTTAAAAAAAAATGAACTACTTCTAGATTTCTGTGTCACCCCGCACTGTTACCTGTATTCCCATTCAGTATTTCCCCTGCTTATCTGTGTGGTTTCTTCATAGGTACACAATGCTTAATTCTAGATGGAGACCCTCTTCAAATCCATGGAGTTTTTTTTTTTCTGTGTGCCTTCCTCTTCTCTCTGCTACTCTGTCCTGTGAGCTCGAGCTTCAGTGACCTCCTTTATCTCTAAACTCTAATTACTATACTCAAGTATCCCATTGGTCTCCAATTAGGTTCCTTCTATTTGCGCTAAGCCTAGAAATTCTCCCAAGCCAATAATCTGGATCAAATATAGGACTCACTCCATTTGTTTCTTCTCTCTTAGTAATCACTAGCCTTCGTTTACTGATACGGTGTCTTAAAAACTATTGTTTTATATATTTTGCCTAGTTTTATGCTACAGACCAAATTTCATCCATAAAACTTCACATTTTATGGAAGCAAATATATTTACTCAGTATTAATTGATAAATTGTCTAATCAAGTAATGAAATTAAAATATGTCTTCTTTTGACAATTTAAATTTGAAACAATAAAATCAAGTTTTGCTTAAACTTTGAAATATATTTTTGTTTGTTTAAATTTTAAAATAATTTAAACTTGAAACTTTAGGATAATCATTTGTTTCCTTAGAAAATATGTTTCCACTGTAACAATATTAAGATGAAAATGTTTCCTGTTTATAATTTTCCTTCAAAACTAAATCTGGTATTATTTCTATTAAACAAACAAACATCTATAATAATGATGGGCTTAGAAAACCATATTGAAAATGTATTAAAATTAAATTGAGTAATCACTTGTACAAATGCACCTATGTGTAAATATTAAGTAATTAAATTCTCCAGTTATATTTTTTCATTCAAATTTCCAAGCCAAAATTTGAAAATTACAAATGGTATGTTAAATATTATAAGTACTTTTTTGCCTATTATTTTCTTAAATAAACCTACGTCTAAATGTATGCGATAGGTATGTATGTGTATATAGAGGGCTTATGTAGAGATAGTAGGAATGTAACACATCTTTATATATTAAACTGTGCCTTTCCTTTTATTCTCTAAATCTTGCATTGACACTAAATGCTGGTTTAATTCTCAAGGTGCTTTTTATGCACCTGGGGAAAATTATACTACCTGATCTTTTGCAAGTAATTTTACCAATTAAATGAATTTGGCTTTGTAATAAACATTTCCAATATTGAGAGCTTCAGAAATCCCTTGACAGAATGTGCCCATCCATCTCACATTTGGCAAGTTACAATTTCCATTTGTTCTTGTTTCCCTTTTGAGACACATCTAGGAAATGAGCTTTTTACTTTGAAAGAAACAGACTATTTTCCTGTTGTATTTCTATTATGTTAATGAAGACATTCATTAGTATGTCCCTAGGGACCAAATGTGGCTACCAGTAGCAATAGTATTGTGAGTATAACTGTGTTAGTATGTGTATAATATATATTTATAGTCTTTAATGCTATTTGGTTCATTAAAATTGACAGCACTCAGCATCCCTCAACCTCATTTTTTGACAGTATTTTAAAAATACAGATTTAAATCAACATATTGACTTTTTCATTAATGCACCTATTTTTTTCTTTGAAATGAGCAATGATACACACATACAGATTGAATTGAAAACATTTTAAGTTCTTCCTTAAAGTAAGGAAATATCTTCTCCCATATATTCAACACAGCAAAAGCATTCAATGATGAAATGGAATTAATTTGGCAACTAATAATCTCCAAAGAGTTAGGTTAGTATTTAGGTGACCTGTGATATACTAGATACCTATGAGAAAGTAATCTAGGTATTGATTGAACTAGAATAAAGCATGTAACCTTCAATGCTCAACTTCACTGAACAACCATCCATCTATTAAGAAACCTGAAGAACAGTGGGCAAAGTTCAACATGCTTCAGGTATGAAAGGAAGTATGAGGCAGTGAAAGGTTAAAACGAGAGAGAGAATGAGTATTGCTTTGTGTCACTAAGATAGAGCAGTGATACAATATGAGATTCATGATAGAAGAAAGAAACTGGAAAACATTTGAAGACTTGAACATTGTTATTTTCTTCAGCTACTTGAAGCAATGAAAGAGAAACTCCAAGGAGAGATCTATACAAAATTTTCTTTAAACCATATATCGGACAATGGCAAAAATGTAATTCAGGTGAGAAATAAGCCAAGGGACTGTATACTACATATTCTATCTGTCATCAAGGGATTTATTTTTCTGCCTCTCCAACTCATAAGAGGTTATAACTACAAATCAATTTAATAAAGAAGGGTGTGGCCATTCAGTGGACAAATCTGCAATAAAGTTTGGCTTGAATAAATTTTTTCTGTGATAAAATGTACTGACAGTAGATTTAAAAACACAAAATAGATGACTGCTATCATGCTGTTAACTTTCCCATTATTACTGCTGCTTTGACAGATATGTAAGTATCTTGAGCTACAAAAACATAAATTTTATGTCAAGCAAAATAACATTCATCAGAAACAATACAGCCATGTTTTAAAAACTGTTGCTATACCATGGAAAATGAAATGTTTAACTCTAATAACTGTTAAGTGTCATGACCAGGGCACTCACCAACTATAGTCAATATCCTTTGCAACCACCTTAACACCATCACTTAATGACATTTTTCTTCTCATGCAAGAGAATCAATATGTGGACAGAGGGAGAAAAATAAGGGAAACTGGAGTAAACTAAACTTGTTTTCTCCAAACTGCTGACAGTTTTGTTTTGTTTTGTGCTTTGATATTAATTACAGAGATAAAGAACAAATACACCATGCTTCCCAATTTTAGATTTGCTTCCAAGTTATATGTTCATAATGCAATAGAAAGAAAGTTATATATATATATATATATATATATATATATATATATATATATATATATATAATTCCCTTTGCCTTCTCATAAAAGCATTGCATATATATTAGGAGATAAGTTGTTCCTATCCTATCTATAATATACCATTAAAATGATAAGATAATTATTCTATTGTTAAAGACTGTATTAAAACAGGTAATTAGCTTCAAACAATTTTAGTAAATGTACTTTAACAACATATATATAACTGAGATTTAATATTCATATACATTAAAATCCTTTTTCAAATCTAATTTGTTGGTAATTGATCAGCAAATACACAAACACTTATTTATCAAATCTTAATTTGTTTTTCAGAGTCAGTAGTTCAATGAAGTCTCATAATTTCCCCCATGAGATAGGCATTATAATTATCACTTCATAGACTCAAAGTACTGAATTAAAAAACAAAGACATTCAGTTAGTAAATGACAAATTTTAAACCTGGATACGATGCCACGAAGCCACAAGTAGAATGTCATCTTACTGGCAACCTATGTGATAGACAATGAGGTATTTGAACCACATGGGAATTAACAAATTCATGATGTATAGTCTTGTAGAGAGTGGGGATCATAGAAACATGAAACAACATAGGTCCGGGGATGCAAAGTAATTCACTGGAGTGATGGGATGGAGAATGGGATGGGCTTGGGAAAGGACAAGTGGAGAAGGTGTTTCTAGACAAGAAAGTTGGTAAACTATTATAAAAAGACTTTAGAATGTGTGAGCAAGGAAAGATGACTTTCCCACCTGGGGGCTGTTCAAACTGGACTTTACAGTGAAATGCCTATGTTCACCATTGGCTCTTTGACAGCTCCTGAGAGATAAGCTCTGAGATTTTGGAATATTCTGCGTGTGATATTTTTGTAACATTCCAAGGCCGCAGGCCATGTTGTACCAGTTTGATCAGATAAATATATCTTAACCATGTGACTTCAGTTGAATACCTATTTTTGCTGGCGGGGTTGGGGTCTTTCCTCTGCAGCCAGGGTTAGGCACATTTGGGCTACATGCCTATCTAACTTATTCCTCATAATACTGTGGGCCACTGAATTTGGAAGGACTTTCTTGATTGGCAACAACTTCAAAATTAATTATGAATTTAACAGATTTTCTGAGGGCTGTGAGTTCTCTTAGTGAATCACTGAGCCTGAGAATAGTTTTGAGAATTCTTGACACACTTATGGAATTTAAATGTTAAGCCTTTACATAAGTGAGAATTATAATAGTTTTTAAACATATAGAATTTTACATTTATTTATCCATTTAATAAATTATATTTCTTTATAGCAGTGTCCTATGTGTCAGTCCAATTTTAGGTTGTGGGAATAGAACATAAAATCACTACCTTTGATGCCTATTTGAAACACAAGTTAATATAATATTCTAATATGATTTATATTTTTCCCAAAATAAACATCCTATGACCCTGTGGAGATTTATTCTGGGTTGTTGGGGAGGACTAATCCTCTTAAGGGGCCTTTTCTGTATCAGATTACACCTGAAAGTATATCAAGATGTTCTTCCACATTAAACTCTTCATTTTAATAAAGCAAGTATCACATACGAAGGACAATACCAACTTACTGTCATTTACACATTTAAGTGACGCTTCTTATACTTTAGAGTAAGTATCTCACAGTCAATTCTAGAATGGGTTAAGTATGGAAAAAGGACAATGTTTGGAGGCTGAAGCAGAAGAGAAGGTGAGAATAGTTAAGTTAACCCTGGAAGGAAGGAAACTAAAAGCCGGATGTTAGGAGGCCTTGGAAATAAGCTTTAGATATCTCAAGATACACATAGTAAAAAATAGGATTAATTTCCTCTGAACTCTTTATGAAAAAGCAAAAAAGAAGAGAGTAAAGAAAAATGGCCATTGTCTTTCCATGTAAGAGAATTTCTTTTAGAACATGTCTTTTATAACATGATGGAAATGGGGAATAAAACTCAATCTGTAGTTATTAAAGGTGTTAATAATCACCCAAAGAAAAATATAGTTGAAAAAGAATCTTCACAAAGTGTAATTTTTTTTAAAGATTCTATTGTGCTTCACTTCAAAAACCTAAATAGGAATGATTTAATGATTTGTTATTTGAGTGAAAGAGCTATTTCATTTCTTTTTAGAGTCCTATTGATTTTTCCTTCTAAATTACTGCAACTATATGGTTATTTTTCTCAACAAAGTCATGGTATTTTCCCTTTTATTCAGAGTACTGAGGTTCTTTTTTTCTTCTACTTACCTCTGTAAATTCCATGCATTTGAACAAACTAAATATTTAAATAAAAAAGAGGAAAGGTATGAAGAATTATGTTTGTGATAGAGTAGGATTTGTCAACCTCTATTCTTATTAGAATTTACTTTTAAGCTTAAAAAAGAAATTTCATAATTAAAACATTCTTAATACCTATAAATTTCTACTTATCTTGTTTTCAAACACATTTTCATAAAGCTTTTGTTAAAATGTATGGAATAAAGAAACAAAATATTCTTCTGTGATATATATTCGCATGGATTCTTATTTGCTGTTTAAAATGAAATGCTAATAGAAAATATTTGAAGTAAACTAATATTTGGAATTATTTTCTACTAAAAGAAGAGGCAGCTAGATATGGGATATTTTATATGAAATCACAAAGAAGTTAGATTACTATTCATATTTTAAATGTGCAAATTGAAAACAAGGATATATATGCATATACAGATTTAAAGACATGGGAGTATGTCTGTGTGTATATGTGTGTGTATGTTTGTGTATGTGTGTGCATTTATTTATTTTGCTGTGCTGTAAAATGAACCCAGGTCACATGCAGGAAGTGCTCTACTACTGAACTACCCTACCTCTGAACTACCCCTAAGTTCCTTCTATTTTTATTTTGAAATACGGTCTCACTAGGTTACCTACGCTGTCCTGGAACTTTCAGTCTTCCTGCCTCAATCTCCTGAGTAGCTGGGACTATAAGCATGAACCATCATACCTGGCTATAAAATAACTTACCGACTTTAATTTTTTAGGTTAGTTTATTAATTCTTGTATTTTTATAATATTAGTTGCATTAATGCATGACAAAATGTTACATAAAATATTGTATTAAATTATGTTTCCCCTCTCCAAATCTATATGTTGAAGGTCTAATATCTAGTGCATCAGAATGTGACTATATTTGGAAACAGGGTCATTAAAGAGGTGAGTAAGTTAAAATGAGGCCCTTAGGATGGGCCCTAATTCAATCTAACTTTGTATATAGAATGGGCAAAAAAAAAAAGACACTCAAAATATATACAGGTAAAAGACCATGTGGGAACACAGCCAAGAAGGCAGACATCTGCTCACCAAATAGAGACCTCAGGAGAAATCAAACATACCAACAACCTGAGGCTGTATTTTATACTAGGTTCACAAAATGGTAAGACACAAAAAATATAAAGAACAAAAAGGAAATAATGTAATCGTACACTCCAAAGACCTGAAATATTATTCTAAGTTTTAATATAAGAATGAAATTCCCAGTGTGTTTTGTTACTAGAGAAAAAGAAATTTAGAACATGTAGAAATTTTTCATAATTTGGTATCTAATGGAAAGTGCTAATATGACTCTCAGAGTATATATAAACATAATGGTATAGAAAGAAATATATTTTGGAGTTCTTGGACAGAACTACCACAATACATAAATATCTGACTCAAATAAACATGAGAAAAATAGAAAAATAAAATAAATTATAGTAAAGAAAATAAAAATATTTTATTGAGTAAGAATATACTAAAATAGCAATACTATAAATAAATAAAAATTTCAAGACTAAAGTATAGCTCAGTGGTAGACTCCTAGCTGAGGTCTTGCTTTAATTCTGAATTATACACAAAAAAAAATACTGAAAATTACATAGATATGGCATGGTGGATCCTGGCATAGGGGATATCCACAGGATGATAATTAAAAAAAAAAAGTAAACTGTAAGTGGATCAAAGAGAGATTGGTGGAGTGGATGAAGGGGTGCTGGGGTGGTGGAGGAGGAGTACTGGGAATTGAATTGGAGAGGGTTGAGTGCCATACCTTTGTGATGATATCTAGATATATTCTGGTGTTGTGTATAACTACAAAGAATAAATAAAACAATAAAATAAAATTTTGCTTTTGAATAAAAATGACAATTGCTATATATTAGGAGGAAGCTAGAATATAAGAAACATCTTTCAAGTCTCTCTGCACAGTATTTGAAAACCAAAACTTTTTTCAAAATAAATTATTTGAATAAAAAATAATATTGCCAAAGAGTGCCTGTGAAGCAGGTTAATTGCATATTGGTTACCAGCTTTTCTAAATCTAGTAAGTCACAACACCCAAACACTGAAGGAAATAGGATCTGAAAACTAGAAAACATGACAATAATACATATACAAACTGAAACACAGAGGGAAAAAAAACAATAACATTCAGAAAAGTTATAAGAGGCATCAAAGGCATGCTGAATAGGTCTAACAAGTATTCTTGGAATTTCAAGAGGAGAGAGAAGAGAGGATAGAATAGGAGCAATGTTTGAAGGGATAATGCCTAAGAATTTTTCAAAACCAAATAAAGTCAACCATTCCCAAATAAATGTTGCAAACCTCAAGCAGAGTGAATGATCAAATTAAAAAGCATATTTAGGCCAAGTATAGTATAAATGTATAAAATAAATACAAAGAAACTCATAAAGTCTGAGAGAAAAGGCCAGTGATTCCCATTAATGGATAAACAAAACTGTGACCGGTTTCAGCAGAAACCAAAATAATGGTTTCAGCATCTCTCAGACAGATACCACTAGGAACACACCTATACCCAAACCGTGTGGGCTTATTACTCAGTGAGAAGAACACTCACCATGGAAAAACTTCTGGCACTCTATAAGAGGGTGTTAGGAAAGCACGTATTCTAAGATTTTGATTGGATGATTTTGAAGACAGTTCAAGGAAGCAGGTACTCACTCGGAATGGGATTCTTAAGAAAGGGACCATTCGATAATTGGATATCTCTGTAACTCTTACATAGGAATAAGCTGGATTTGTTAAGAAGAGAAGTTGCTCATATTAGTAGGGGAAATATTGTGTTTGGTGTTTTTTGAGTTGCACAGTGACTTTGGCTCATTTTGTGCATAAAAAATAAATTACAAGGAGGTCTTTTTCTGTCTTATTTCATTATGATTGCAGAATAGCCTTTTCTGACCTTGATACTATTTGAGACTGTGAATGATCACAGGAGAAGAGCATGGCCTGCTATTTCCTAGCCGGGCCAGCTTCTAACCACACTGAAGGCAGGATGTAAGAGCACACCAGCTCCAGTGTTGGCAGCACTCCTTTTCTTTTCACAACAGAAACAATGAAATAATGGAATGTACACTCAAGTACTGGAAAACAGAAACTGGGATGCAGCACTGCAAATTCAATGAAGTATATATCTAAATTAAAATAAATGGTAAATATCCTCCAACACACAAAATCTGGGAGATTTTCTTCAGTGGATCTATCTTGAAATAAAGTAAAAAGAAAATTTCTCAGGCAGGAAAAAATATGATTCAAAATGGCCAAACAAGGCTAAAAGAAAGAATTAAGTATAATATAAATTTATGGATAAATTTAAATAAATATTAACTATGTAAAATAAGAATATTAATGTCTTGGTTATATATGTATAATTAAACATAATATGGAAACTAGAATATAATAAAACTAAAATAGTCTGATCCTCTTATTTTTGGGAAAGACATAAAAGTAAATTTTTTTATTAAAATGAGAATAAACTTAATTAAAAAAATAATAAAATCCTAACAAGCCAACCCATAAAGTTGAAAAAAATTATGAAAAACATAATTGATTAAAAAGAATAAGTTCGGGCTGGGGTTGTGGCTCAGTGGTAGAGTACTTGCCTAGCATGCATGAGGCACCGGGTTCGATCCTCAGCACCACATAAAAATAAAGATATTGTGATCACCTAAAACTAAAAATTATATTTAAAAAAAAAACGAAGAAGAAGTTCAAGAAATTTGTTCTACAACATGGTGATACAATTAATAATAATGCAAAAATAATAATCAAGAACAGTAATTGATGAAAGTAGAGAAATAATACAGGAAAAATGGAACAATTAGAAAATTAATGATAAAGTTGATATTAATCACAATAGTAAACATAGACATACATGTCTCAATCAAAAGTCAAAGGTATACACACTATCGTATATGCACATCTTTCAAAATAAGAATGTTGTAAGTAAAAGCACATAAAATATATGTATGAGTCAGTGACACAGAAATTGATTTTATTATGCTAAAAAAAGATACAGTATTCTTAAAACCATGACTAAAGAAGGACATTTCATGATGATAAATCAATCCACTGTGAAAATACAGTAATTTTATAATAATCCACACAACACAGCCTCAAAAAGTATCTAATAACCTTGAAGAATATAAAGGAAGCAATGTAAAATAGTATGAAAATCAGATTTAAAAAATCAGCAGGGAAATAGAAAATCGGCATGCTATTAATAAATGTAACAAAGACAATGTAAGTAGTTCACACGTGACAGTGGCATATACATAGCTGTCAACTGCATATAGAGTACTCTGTAAACTTTCATACTGAATTTAAAGAGATCCAATAATATTAAAAAATTAAGGCCACAGCAAGTACTTTATCTTATCACTGAAGAATTAAGACAGAAGTTAAATACAAAACAATTATGTAAATAATTCCCCAAGTGTTTAGTAATTAGCAAAGCACTTAAACAAAACATGTATCAAACAAGTAATCACAGACGAAGTTAGGGTACATAGTCAACTGAAGCCTAAAATATCAGCTACTTACAGATTTGAGATTCACTGAAATCTTTGTGGGAAATATTTGTATTTCACGAATACTTGTAGACATTAATGCATATGTTACAAAAGAAGAAACTATGAAAATCAATATTTGTTCAAAGTTAAGAGAAAGAATTCTAAAGAAAATAGCAGATAAATGATAGAATAATATATATATATATATATATATATATATATATATATATACAAGATAATTAAATCAAAAGTTGGTGCTTCAAAAAGACTAATAAATACTCATAGAAATGCTGAAAAAACAGATCAATAGCACCAAAAACAAACTCTAATATATTCCCACAAGAAAGTAGTATAAAAAACAATTTACCAGTAGCAGTAAAAAGGAGAAGAGGACATTACTGTAGAATTCATAATCTTTAAAAGAATGAGGATGACAGGAACACATTGACATGGGAGAGATGCAAACTGTCTTAAACAAAATAATAAAATAAGTTGCAATATAAAAATGAATATAATAATAGAAATAATACAATACTACATTGTGACCAAGCTCATAGCACTACACAAATGTAGGATGGATTTAACATTCATATGTCAATCAGTATGGTTTACAATATTAAAAAAAAAGATGTGAGAAAGAGAAGATTAGAAGCTAATATAAATAGAAAAAGCTGTTCTGCCACATAAACAGAAAAAAATATTTCATACAATTAATCATATTATCACCATAAAATTTCTTATCTATGTAACAATAGAAGAATATTTCCTATTAAAAAGCTCAATAAAAGTCTTACAGTACACATGAGATTAAAGGAAGACAATTTAAAATCTTTCCTTGTGAGATCAGCAATCATACCTCAATGCCCTGTATTACCACTGTTCTTTAATATTATATTCAAGCCGATGTCATAAAAAAATAAATAAATGAATGACACATGAATCATCATAGAGAAATAAGTATTATTATTTGTTGTAGATATAAATTTGGAATAATTTTTTTAATCTACAATTGATCAGAATTTACAAAGGTATTTTACAAACTTACTGGTATAGGTATGTATGTAAAAGTCAATTTTATTTCTAAATACCAACAATTGGTAATAAAGAAAAAGTTTAATTATTATTTTCAGTGGCGTCAAAAACATTCTATTTTTAGGAATAAGTCAAAAGAAATATCTATGAGAACCCCATACCAATAATAAAAACAACATCAAAGTTAAAAACACAAATCAGTGGAGTGATACATTCTAATTATTATTGAAAATTCAGTATTCTAAAGGACACTGTTTTATCCAAGGTGATATTTATCTATATATTGTTTATTTTTTTCCAAAGGGAATTTTTTAATTTACTTTTGAATTTGGCAGATAAAAATTATATGCATTTATCACATATAATGTTATCACGGAGCTTTCCAATGTGATAACATTATATGTGATAAATATATATAATTTTATCTTAACATTCACTCTTTTGTATTCTTAACATTCACTCTTTTGCATTCTTCAATAAAAAAATATATCGTCATCAATAGTAGTTATCGTCCTGTACAACATTTCTCTTGAATATTCTTTAATGCAAGTGTTCCATATAGTTTTTGACCAATACCTCCACAACTCTCTATCCTCCTAACCACCCCACCCCTCTGGGAAACATAAATCCTCTCTACTTCTACAAAATGATTTTTCTTTTTCTTTTTAGTTTCCATGTGAAACCATATGATATTTATCTCTCTGTACTTGGCTTATTTCACTTTAGCAAATGCCTTTCAGGTTCATCCATGTTGTCACAAATGACAGGAGTTTTTTGTTATATGGCTGAGAATATACCACATTATCTTTTTACATCTTTCCATTGATATACACTCAAGTTGTCTCCACATCTTGGCTGTTGTGAATAAAACTGCTATAAACATGGGATTTCAGGTATTTCTTCAACACACCGATTTCAGTTCTTTTAGGTTTATACCCAGTAGTAAAATTTCTGAGTTATAGTATAGCTCTATTTTTAATACTTTGAGGAATATTCACACTTTTTTCCATAATGGCTGTGCTGATTTACACTTCTACCACATCACTGCCAGCACTTATCTTTTTGATAATCATTCAAATGGGAGTGAGGTAATATATCACTATAATTTAGTTTGCAATTCCCTTATAATTAGTGATGTTTAATAATTTTTCCACATGCAAGTTGGCTATTTCTATTTTTTCTTTTGAGAAATGTCTATTCAGGGCTTTTTGTCCATTTTAAAAATAAATTTACTTGTTTTCTTGTTAATTTTTAAAATTTCTTATATATTTTAATTTAATCCCTTATCATCAATAATTTACCTATATTTTCTTTCATTCTGGAGGTTGTCTCTTTACCATGTTGATTATTTTCCTTGTTCTGCAAAGCTTTTTAGTTTGATGCATTTCCATTTGTCTATTTTTGCTTTTGTTTACTGTGTTTTTGAGATCAAATCCAAAGATTCATTGCCCAGACAAATATCATGGAGCTTTCCAATGTTTTTATCTAGTAGTTTTGAGTTTTGCACTTAAGTTCCTAATCTATTGAGTTTTTTTTAATATGTTGAAAGAAACAGATCTAGTTTATTCTGCATGTGAATATTGAGTTTTTCAAATATTTATTGAAGAAGTTGTCAACTCCCTGTAGTGTGTTCTTTGCTTGTTTTTAAAAAATCAGATGTTATAAATGCATAGATTTTTTTCTGAGTTATCTTACAGTCCAACAATTGTTCCACTGGCAATCTATATGTCAGTTTTTATGCCAGTCCCATCACTTAATATTATATTCTGAATTCAGACAGTATACTATTTCTATCTTTGTTCTTTTAGGACAAGATTATTTTGCTAATTCAGTCTTTTGTGGTTTAGTATAAACTTTAGAATTGTTCTATTTCTGTGAAGAATGTCAATGGTACTTAATTATTATAGTAATCAGAAAAATGCAAAATAAGATAACAGTGAAGGACAAACACATACCTCAATGCAGAAACTTATCTTTTTAAGTACATAATTTTAGGTGAGGTCATGAAGTAACTGGAATCTTTATATATCACTAATAGGATAAGGAATTTATAATTACTATATAAATTCTATATATTTACTATAGAAATACTATAAGGAATTTATAATTTTAAATTCATAAATTATAAATTATTACATTTATGAATGATAAACATGAAGAACATTTGACAGTATTCAGTGAAATTGAATTATCACATCCCCAGCAATCATCCACCAGTCCTCAGCTTAATTGGACCTACTAGTTTCATTGTGATGGCCTACCTTTCTTTGACCACACTGACTGTACCCTGGGAACCACACATAACCTTCCTTTCATGCTTTTGTAATTAATTATTAACTCCTGCTTGTTCCTTTTAAAATACTTTTCCAACATTCTTATCTAATGTGTCTTAGACATGTGTAAATCCTTTTTTAATACCTTTTGGAAAATAAAACATTAGACAAAAGTCTCATTTTCATTTTGGATATTTAATGGAAAAACTTCCAGTGAAGATAGTTTGTGAGGAGGCACAAATATTAAAAGAAAAAGCATCAGACTGAGACCACTTATGTATCCAAATGCTATCCTTAATATGCTCTGATTAAGTGAACTTGGACAAATTATTTAATCTATCAGTGGAAGCTTCATTGCTTTATTCAGGATATTATAGAACAACCTGGTGAAAGTGTGCAGTCCTATAAAAATTTTATTTCTTTATATGAGGAGATGTAGCACAGGTGTGCTCATTCTGCAAAATAGATAGAGCTATCCTTTTATAATCTGTATACCTTCATGTAATAAAAAGTTACTTAAAAAATAAAGTAATCTTGTTTTCAGCATAAGGAGCTCATAGATTTTCATTAAGCTTAGTGGAATGAGCTCCAGTTCTGAGACATCTATGATTCCACTCAGTTTTAAAAATCAAAAGAGCTTGATTGGTTGCTTATCATTTGGACCAGGTCCATTTGCAATTCCTAGTGCCCACAGGATAGAAGTGGGGTTAATACGATCAATATGATCGGTAGCATTGATAGGATCTTTTATGTGGTAGTTGAACAAATACCAAGCATGCCCAATAGATAAAATAACAAAAAAATATCCATAATGCTCATCAATAGACAATGTTAAAGTTAATTATGCATATCTACTTATGGTAATATATTATAAATAGATGCATATAGTAAATAGTGACAAAGAATCACAGTGGAATCAGGAGACTCATGGAAGAACATATAAGAGTGTTCAAAGGTGAAATGATTAAATTAGGAGAACCCAATTGCTTGGATTGATCCATTGATATGGAATAATTGGGTGGTTAACTGTGGGCAGGGATGGTGTGACTCAAAGAGGTAGGTCATGTGGTTGTGGGGCATGTCTTTGGGATTTGTTTTGTCCCTGGTGCACAGAGTTGTCTCTCTGCTTCCTGATTGTTTTGAGCTGCTTTCCTCCTCCTTCTGCCATGATGTTCTGTCTCACTTGGAGGCCAAAGTAATAGTCTGTCATTTATGGATTGGGACCTCTGAAACTTTAAGCACCAAATAAACTTTGGCTCCTAGAAATTGTTCTTGCGAGGTATTTTGGTTATAGCAACAGGAAGCTGAATAAAACACATCTACGTGAATTTATAGGAAAGTTGAGAGGGGGCCATGGGACAGCCTCTTGAGTGTTGCTAATATGACAAAGGCATGTCATTGAAAACAGATATGACTTATTAATAGAGTTTAGGAATCAGCTAGAAGTGTTGCGTTCTTCTGCAAAGGCAATTCTGCAGATCTGCTAAATTGTACAGAGGAGGAAAAAAAATAGCCTCAAGGGATATCCAGGTTCTCCTCAACCATTCTTCTCTTCTTGAAGGCTTATTTGGTACACTATCGTAAATTTCAGTTGATACCAGATTATAACAATTTCTACAACAATGTAAGTGAAAAATCAATTAAGTTTTCCCACAGCTAAGTCCAGACAACAAACTGTCACTGATACGCAAATATCACTTCAAGTTCCTTTTATAAGTAAGTGTCTCTATCACTTAGTCTATCTTTTTCAATTTTTTCCCATGCTCTAGGATATACATTTTATATATTGGTATTTAGACAAAAAATCCCTTATTCTTCCTTTACTTATTTTATTTTAATATCCACATATTATATTTTAATATATATTATATAATGCGTTATATAACTTTATATTGTACGCCATCTTTAAAAAAATGAATTTTGCCTTTTCTCAAACAGCTTTAGCTTTTGCTCAAAAAGCATTTCAATTAATTTTAATTATTTTCTACTTTTCTGATACTTTAAAAATATCTTTCATGACTGAAGTATCTATCTTTCATTAAAATACTGGAAGTAATTCAACATAAACTTTTTTTTTTCAAATTTTGGGTTAAATAAAAAAAAACATGGGGTTCTATAAGCAATTAATAAATGTCACACTTAAAATATTTCCTTTCAAATTCACCTATATTTTAATTTTGGGATAGTTTTCAGCACAATATAATAATAATAATATAATATAATATAATAATATCATCATCATCATAAATGGTATTTTAGTTGAAGTTTATCTTCTAAGGGCCTACTCTGGATTTTAGTTCAAGAGACCTACCTAAGCATATGACCACTTAACAGATAAATGAAATAAAAACATGAAATAATAAGAGATTAAGTAGTCTTCCCAAGTTCAGTTAATTGGAACATACTTGAACCAGGATTTGACCCAAGTGGTCTAACTCAGATGGTTTTGCTCTTAGCTAATATGCATGTCACCCCCTTATCTTAACAAGAGCAGGTCTTCTATACAAGAATGAATGATTCTTAATGTGTTTGACACAGAGAGAAAGGAACATGTGGTTCCAAGTGTACAGTATGGAAGTCAATGCGAAATATCAGATGAACTCAACAGATCCAATAAAATCAAAGATTAGAAGAGCGAACAAGTCCAAGGAGAAGTCGGCTGTCATCTTTCTTTCTTTTGAAATTACCCTCTAGGCTGTTTCAAGTTTCATCCAACTAGAAAAAGACAAGGTAACAAGAAGAGTTTTATTTCTAAAAATGAAAACAGTGACCAAGAAGAGATATTTAAGTGGGGAAGGGATAGATACAGTTAAAAATAACTGGGACAAAGAAAACACAAACTCTGAGACACTTGACTGCCAGAAGGGAAAGAGTGCCCTGGGAGACATATAGGCCACTATGAGGCATAGAGAGGAAGAAAGTAGCCTACGGGCAGAGGAAAGAGCTTGTGTCCCTTTGTAGAATACAGACAATGGGAAAGACAGAGACATTACTACCTGATGTGAATTACAGAGGAAAGAGAAAGGAAAGGAAAAGTGATGTAACCAGAATTCTAAAAGATAACAGACAGAAGGGGATGTATTTGAAGATCCATATGAAAGCCTATTTCAATAGTGCAAATGAATTCCTAAGTAGTTTGCTTAGAAAATTTGAAATAATTCTACCAACTAACTTAACTTTTTAAAGAATGACCTACATACACTGATAAAACACATGCTAGATTATAACCAAAGGCAAATTAATTAAGGGCAGGCAACTTCAAAATGAAACATGAATGACAGAGCTTCTTTTTCAAATATTCAAGTTCATGTTTTTAATTGTGAAAAAATGGATATAACATAAAATTTATCATTTTAACCATTCTTTGTGTACAGTTCAGTGTTATTCAGTATATTCACATTGCTCTGCAACTTTCATCACTTGTTCATTTTCAGAACATTTTTCATCTTGCAAATGTTAAGCTTAGTAGTCTAAAAAAATATATGTTATAGAAACACCCGCAGCACTTGAGAATGTAACTAAAATCCCACAATTTACTATTCATGAAATTCCCTTCCCTCCCCCCATATAATGTAAATTGGTTTGATTTACTTCACAGGCCTTTTTAAAAGTTTTAGGGAAAGGAAGCCATTATTATTGCTATTTACAAACAATATTCGAAAGTTTGAAGAGCTATGGTTAAAAGAGATGCAGAGTTGATACCTGTCTGAAAAAATGTTTCCACATCTCTGCCAAATAGAAAATTATACTGAATAGCTAAACAATAGCACTATCAGTGAGGAAGCTGAAATTGCTGGCCACAATAATTGTCTAAGAACACTAAAGGCAATATAATAAACTTCTGGTCAAACTGTGTGATGGACATATTCCTTTTCTCTGTACATAAGAATTTGCTGATAATCATGAAAAAATATCTTTTTTTCATATCTTGAATTTGGTAAAGTTCAATTGAATCTGGAATTGCCTAAATATATTTACATTTTGGACTGAATTTATCCCATGTCATATGTTTGTAGTTGATTGTCTTTTTAAAAATATTTTGTTTTAGTTGTAGTTGGGCACAATACCATTACTATTATTTTTTTAATGTGGTGCTGAGGATGGAACTTAGTGCCCCACATGTGCCACGCGAGCGCTGTACCACTGAGCCACAACCCCAGACCCTAATTGATTGTCTTAGTACTTCACATTTTTTACAATAAAATCTGAATATTCATCTGCATAAGCACCATTTTTGTTGATAAATTAAGTAATAAAATAAAAATATTTCACTCATAAATTTTAATTATTTTTTTGTAGGAATGCTGTTTCTGTAAGACATAACTTTATGGAAAAATTGTAAACTTAAGCAATGAATATAATAATTATCTTGTATTGTGAACTGTATGTTACAAAATAATAGGAAACAGTGATCACATAATGTCCAACTTGTGAGAATGCAAGTCTTTGTTTTTTCTGAATCCTATAAAAAATCACCAAAATATGCACACATATGCCAAATATATGTTTCATGAAACTATAACCCTAAATAGCAACAGATCTTGAATTTGAAATGTTTAGGCTTCTCTCTGAATAATGTCTAATACATGTACAGAAAAGTGTTCCTACATATGTATTTATAAACTAATATCTAGTCTTTCAAAATTATCAAGATGAATAGTTAGAAAAATTGTAAAAATGTATTTTCATACTCTCTAAAAAATAATATATTTTCATGAAAAATTTACCTAAATACAAAGTTTAAACAGATTATAGATCAAAACATCTGAAATTTTAAACATAGCAATTTCCAGTTAACAACCAAAAAAATTTTAGGAGGTTATTATATAGACACAGAGTTTATTTTTATTTTTTTTTATTCCCATGAAGGCTTCAGGTTGATTGCCATCGTTAGGAAAAAGCCCACATGAGAGATCATGGTGTGATCTCTGAGTACATTAGTATTTGTGATTGGCAAGATTCACTCCAGTTTGTTGTTGCTTTCTGAAGTTTGTTTTATTGAGTTTCACATCTGTTAAGACATCTGTGTCCTACAGCTGATAATCTGGATTTATACTTCTGTGGCTCTGAATTTCTTTCTTATTTTAATGGCATATCACCATTAATACTCTTGTAAGAAGATTTTCCAATTAATCATTTTTCAAGACAATGTGTTCTTATATATATTTTCAAAACTAACTTCCTTTATTGAACTTCAGCTTTTCTTTTACTAGAAAATTCTGATTTTAAGTTTTTATCTGGCTAGAAAATCTTTTGTGGAGTACAGCTGTTCAAAGGACAACTATACATTAATAAGTGTGTTTAATTCCTATAAAATGGGGAAGATGATATATATATGTATATATACACACACACACACACACACACATACACACACACACACACTCACACACACACATACCTATGTAAGTAAGTCTCAACTTTGAAAAAGAGATCAGAGCCACTTGGAAATGACTGGGTACCTTCTGAGATGATATAAATGAAGTAGATTTTTAATTTTATTTTTAATACTGGCAATATAGCCCAGGGGCACTCTTCTACTGATCTACCTTCTCAGCTCTTATTTTAATTTTTTTTAATTTTTAGACTTTCTTAAGTTGCCCAGGCTGGCCTCTAATTTGTGATCTCCTGTCTTAGCCTCCTAAATTGCTAGGATTACAAGTGTGACCAACTGTACCTAACAAAGTTCAGTGATTTGATGAATTCATCAAATTGTCATTTAAAGCAATGGAAAGCAGAGTTACAAAATGCAGATTTTAGTACTTTTCTAAGGGAGAGAGACTTAGAATAACATATCAGAATAATTAGAAGAAGGACTTACCATTAAGGGACTTGGATCCATGAAAATACTTTTTAATCTTAAGAGTGAGATAACTAAATTTGTGTGGATACTAAAACACTATCAGTAAAAATGTTGATGAGAAATGTTTCAATTTTGGAAGAAAAAGCACTTTATAAAGCATAGAAATTGAAAGCCTGATTGCTCTTAAGATTTCTTACCAAAATTGTATGAAGTTATAAATGTAGAGTCTTGGAATTAAGAGATCCCATTTAACGCTGGCACTCCTTGAAATAATATCACAAATTACACTCTAAAATGTAATAAGAAAGTAAAGGAATAGCTTTATATTGACACATACCCTTACAAAATCCTATTTGGTTTGTTTATCATATACCAATACACACACACACACACACACACAGATACATACACACACAGATACATACACACACACATATGTATATACATATATAAGATTTATAATGTATATTATGATGTTATCTAAACCTTAAAATGCAAATTTATTTCCAAAAACCTTTCAGTAATTAGTCACTAAAGAAAAAGAAAAGTTCTGTTTGAAAAGGTAAGACTAAAAAAAAGTATTTTTATGATAAGACATAAGAAAAGTAATTTTCCAAAGAGATATTTAACTACATATTCACCTTCTTACTTATAAGTGTACTGAAATTGAGAAATTATCATTGTTCTATTAACTTGCAGTATTGTAAATGTAATGTAAATCACCTTGTAGGTGATTTCTACAAGGACCTATAATACAGATAGTTTAAAGATACTATTATTCTTGTCAGTGTGATTTTAAAAAGTTAATGTGCATTTCTCTAATCTCTGAATTCTAGGAATCAATATAAAGCTTTGATTTCCTCTTTCAATCAACTTTTTATCTATCAATTAATTCAGCTTTATTAATAAATAGATGTGTTCTCCCAATTAACTGCACTTCTAGGATTTTAATTTTTCTCTTCTATTTTTAGTTGATTTTCTTTAGAGTCTTTATTGATTACCACTATCATTTATTAATAGTAATTGTGTCTATAAATTGTATAGAAATATTTAATATTGCATACAGTTATGAAATACTTTACACTTTCTCCTGAATACATATCTAAATATATTGATTTCTATATACTCAGAAGAACTGATTTCACTATTAGTCAAGTTTATTTACTTCAAGATTCAATATTCTCTCTTCTTATTCATTGAACTATGTATTTTTGTAAACATCAAATATGTTTTTATTATAGTTACTCAACATTAAAGAAGGAACATATCTGGAATTATTTATTTTACTATGTTCAACTCCTAAGTTCAAAAATTAACATCAAATTATTTCTTGAATTCTAAAATAACTTTACTATAAAACATGAATGATTTCTGAACCTCAAACCAATGTACTTACATTTGTATTTGTATATGTATTTGTATTATAGCTATTTTGTGATAAAATAATATATATTATGCTATTTTTATATGTGAATATTTGATATCTTTTGGTCTTTCATTCTTATTTTATTGTTTATATGTAAGCAACATATTATTACCACAAATAATGCTCACTCATTCCTCCTTATTTAAGTAATATTTATTGACCCCCTATAGTTATTGGTCTCAATATGTGAGTTATAGAAGTAAACAATATAATTCTTGCTATCAATTATCCTTTGAATTTTTTAATATTTAATTAATGGAACATTATTATTAGTATTTTATTATCATTATTACTTCAAGGTTGAGTTAAGGTCTTTACATATATAAAACTAATATTTTTATTTTAATTTATATATTTCTGCTTCCTTTCACATACACATTTCATAACACATTTTTAATTGTATGCCAAATAAGCATAGTTTTAAAAAAGAAGAAAAAAACAATTTCATTGCATACACCTACAAAAATTAATAGTGGTGCAAAATTATGCACAACCAGCAAAACCAACAAAATTAATGCACTGATACTAACCAGATTTGCAAAAATGCAAATACTGCACTTTTATCTCACATAGTTTAAAGAGATAAATTTCAACAAAAGAGCAATAGTATTTTTCTTTATGAAAGTAATTGTAAACTTAAATAATTTTTGATAGTAAAATATTCAAAAGAGCAAAATATGGAGAAGCTATTTGCCTGAGCCTTAGAATTGCTTCAAAAAGGTACATAAATATTTTGACACAAAAATATTTATGTGTGCATTTGTGTGTGTGTGTGTTATTTGTAGGACCTTATTGGTTATATTATATGCAAATACACGTAAACTTATAAATAGGAAAATAATTTTTAAAGATGCATTTTGTAATTTACCAATTGCATTTTACTCTGTTAACTTGTGTGTTTGTGTAGAAAATCTAACAATAAAATTAAGTTCAAATTAGAACCAAAGTTGTGATATGTTAAACATGCTCTGAGAAAATTTTAAAAGAAGCTTCTCTTATACAACAATGTAATGAGCCCAATGTTTACACTAGACTTCATGATTAGTAGAAAAGGGACTCAGGCATGCTCTCAAAAGCAGATTTGGCTTGAATGAAGGAGGGAGGGAAGAAATCATCTTATTTTAAACGTATAATCATAAGAGTAAGCCTGTATGTTCACATGTTTAAAGTTAGAAAAAAGTTTTTTCTCACAGATTGCTTAACTTGGCAAATAAAAAAAAAAAACAAACTTCTTAAATGTAACTGATAAACACAGACAAAAATAGTTCAGAAAAATTTACCCAAAAGAGGTAGAAGAACAATACCACACAACACAGATAATATTAAACAGGAGAAGTAAAAGTTCTCCTCTTTTGACAAGGAAATGTATGTGGTAAGTGATTTAAGTAATCTTGTGGTTTGAGAAGAGTCTCTTCACTATTTTCCAGTGACTCAGAAGGCTGAGGCAGGAGGATTGCAAGTTCAAGGATAGCCTCAGCAACTTAATGAGACCTTGTCTCAAAATTAAAATAAATAAATAAATAAAATGGGCTGGGATGTAGTTCAGTGACTAAGTCCCTTTAAGATCAATTCCCAGTACCCAAAAAAAAAAAAAAAAAAAGGCGGGGGTGGGGGTGGTAAACTGCTTAATATCAAAGAAATAAAATAAAACTCTTGGTGAACATCAGCTAAAGCTACATTTTATTTTAATTATGCAGAAGTTGAAATGTGAAGATAAAGACTAGAAAGTTTCTTAGTAGGTAGGTGGCAGCTCAGATAGTTGAGTAAATGGCTGCATAGGTTTCAGGGAAGACTACATTAGGATTTTTTGCCACATAAGGATATAGCATTAGCTTAATGACTCAGGAAAGTTAAAGATTGGTAAAGATATCTTTTTTAACTCTACAATCTCTGTAAATAGAGATAGATGATAGGATAAACAGAATGAGAAAGAACAACATATACCTGGATAATGAGGAAGGTGTGCTGGAGTAATAAAAAATCACACACTGGAGATCCAAAGGCACATGATAGGGATCAAAAGCCTAGGCAAATACAAAGTAAGAAATATTCACTAGCAGAGGTGGAAAATTAGAGGGAAATAAAGATACCTTGATAAAAAGATTAAGAAACAGAAATCAGAGTGGATGAATTTTTTTCTCTCATAATTAGGCTACATATTGCAAATACTAAGAGTAGCTATGAGGCACTAAAGTTGAGGATAGTTGTAAAACACCTGAGAGCAATTCAGTTTAGTTACTAAAACAGTCTTTTCTTTAGTAATTGCCATCTTATTTTTTTTTTCCTTGAGAACTTGGCAAAACTAAAAGTTACTATAGAGGATCAAGAAGGTTTTTTTTTATGTATTGTGGTATAGAGGAATGATATCAATTTTAAATATACAGATTAACTTTCATAAAACTTACTTTTTAAAAATATGGTCAAACTAGACATTTCTATTTTGTGTAAATTGAAGCAAACAACCACATTTCTCTCAGACTGAATGCACCTATAACAATTAAACAAAATATACGGAACAACTATTTCAAGTCTGTTTAACAGAGAAATCAGTAGGCAGGATGAAGAAAAGCACAAATCTTAAAAGTACTAAAGAAATGTTAGAAAAGCTAATATTTATTTTCCTACTTAGGTGTTTTCTAGCCCAGAACCAAGAAGTGAGCATTGGGGTGTAATCAATAGTGCCAAAGAAACCTTTCAGTCTGGCTAGAAGAGTGGAAAAGGGAATTCTTGAGTTCAGTGAAAGTGGAGAAAATTCTCTTTCCTTTTTCAGTTATATTCCATACCTCAGGCAATCCTATGTCGAGAGTGAAACCAGGAACAGAACTAGCCAGCTGCTGGAGTAGAAATTCCTGAGTTAAACCTCCCTTTGTTAGATAGACCTGTGACTTTTCTTTTAATTCCCCGTTTCTTCCAGTTGTACACTGCAATCACAAATATATTTGAGGGTTTTGGGTATAGAATATAAGTTTTGCATTTGGCCAACCAGAGAGTACTACTAGAAAGATAGCAAGGAAGTGAAGTTTGGGAAAGCAAGACTTCTTATCCCTCTCTACAAACCTGCCCATATATGGCTAAGTCCCCAATTAGAATATGAATGACACTGAAAACTGGAGCAATAGTGAGTCTTCCACACAGAGAGAAGACTGAGCACATCTGAGTGGTACAGATGGTGCTACAGTAAAGACACAGCTTGCAAACTGACTCCACATTGATCTGCAGCCCACAGAAGGCAGGTTAGACCTTTTGGCATGCATTAAAGTATTTAATTTCTATTGTTAATATAATAGGTAGAGTCTACCAAACAATTGTTTTCTGTATGTTCCTTCAAATTTCTCTTCCTTTGTTTCTCCTTTTCTATCTTCTTTTGGTGATTGAGCTTATTTTGGTCATGCACATTGGTTTTCTAGTGTGATTTTTAGCTACATATCTTTGATATCTTTGAGCATTATTTTCATTGCTGCCTTAAGGTACACACCACACACACACACACACACACACACACACACACTTAGAAAGAGTGTTTTATAATTGTAATAGGAATGCAGGAGTCTTATTACCATACCTTAGCCTCTCATCTTTAAGCCATTTTTTCCCTATGAACAAATTACATACATTTATATACATTGGAAACTCCATCAGAAAGTGTTGCACTTTTTAAATTTCAACCACAAAACAAAGTACTAAAGATGAGAAGAGTCTTATATTTGCCTACTCATCAAGATATCTACTTTTCTAAATCTTAATTTATTCTTAATACTCAAGCTTTCCTCCTAGTCTTATTCCTCTTCTGTATGAAGAACTTTCCTTGGCAATTCTTTAAAACAGTTCTGCTCACTAAGGACTCTCACTTTTCCATCAGGAGAGAATGTCTTAATCTGCCTTTTTGCCTGAAAATTACTTTTGCTGAAGATACTTATGGGTTGAGATTATTTTTCTTTCATTACTTAAAAATGTTATACTGATTGTTTTAGTGACCAGCCATAGTAATTCCAATCACAGATGTAAGATTGTCTTATTGTTTTCACCAGGTTGATTGTGATGCATATGTATGTGTGTTTTTTTTAACATTTATTTTTTAGGTGTAGATGGACACAACACAAAGCATTCATTTTTATGTGGTGCTGAGGATCCAACCCAGGTTCCACCCATACCAGGCGAATGCTCTACCACTGAGCCACAACCCCAACCCCTGTTTGTGTGGTTTTGAGGTCCACCCTGTTTTGAGGTCATTCAGCCTCTTGAATGTAAAATATAATGCCTTTCAACGCATTTAGGAATATTTAATCCTATCAATAATTTCAGTCCTATACTTTTTCTCTCATTCTGGGACTCCAATGACATAACTTTTATGTTTGCTATTAGTGCAGAGTTCATATTTTTATTTAATACAGTTTCTTCTGTATTTTTAAATCGGAAATTTTGTACTGGTTCATCTTCAAGACAACTTTGTACTATCTCTTTCTGCTACTTAGTTCTAGTGAGGTGATTTTTAAAAATAATTATTATGTATTTTCAGTTCTAAAGTTTGTGTTTGCTTCTATTTTACATTCTTTATTTTTATGCCAATACTTTCTATTTAAACATTTGTTTCCATGATTGTGTGGTTGAACATTTTTCATAAAAGCTACTTTAAAGTCTTTATTAGATACAGCCAACATCTGTGTCTAATTGTTGGCATCTGTTATCTTTTCTCATGTAAGTTGAGATTTTCATGGTCTTTGATGCTTACAACATTTTAAATCTATCAGGAGCATTTTTAAATATTACCTAAGTATTCTAGGTCAATTTAAATCCTACTTTTGTCAGGCATTAATATCAGGTATTAATATCTAATATGATTGTCTATGTATAAATTCAAAGGAATCTATAGGAAAACAAACAAAACAAAAATTCCCTCGGAATCAATAAATAAGTTTAGAGGTTGCAAGATATGTTTTCAACAACAGATATCATTTATTTCTATATGCTAACAATCTTCAATTAGAAATATAAATTCTAAAATGTTTATATTAGGTCCAATACAAATTTTAGAGTTAAATATAAATCTAGTAATCAATGTCCAATGCCTATATACTGAAATTTATAAAGTGGTAATGAAAAAAATCAAAATTTAAATAAATTGAAAGATAAATAGCATTCATGAATTGGAAGATTCAACATAATGAAGCTATTGATTATTCTCAAATAGATCCATAGCTTTAATACAATATACAACACTGATTAAATGCCTATCAATTTTTATTTGATTTTAATTAGACAAACTTATTTGAACACTTAAATGAAACAAAGAGTAAGATAAACAAAACAATTTTAAGTAAAAGAAGTAAGTTAGGTATTCAAGCATATGCAATAAAGCTACAGAGATCAAGACAGGATAGTATTTCAAGGGGAAATGGATAAACACATACGTGGATCAGACTGGGGAGACCTTAAACTAATCAACACAAAGAGGGCATTTTGTTGGTCTTTGACAATGATACAAAGGAAATAAATTGTGAAAGGATAGTATTTTTAACAAATGATATTGAATCTACTGGTCATCCTTATGCCAAAACATCATCATCATCATCATCATCATCATCATCATCATTGTCAATATAAGCTTTATACCTCATTCATATGCTAACTCAAAACGAACTAAAACTCTAAATACAAAAAGTAAAAATACAGAATTTTAGAGGAAAAAATCTATGAGAGAAAATCTTTGTAAACTGAGGTGAGGTGAAAAGTTTTTATATAGAGTTTTAGATATGACACCAAAAGAAAAATACATTTAAAAAAGCAAACAATACATTGATTTCATCAACTTAATACTAAAATGTTTCCTCTATTAAAGATACTATTAATAGATGAAAACAACAGATACTTACTGGGGTAAAATATTTGCAATATTTCTGACAAAGGACTTAAGTCCAGAATATGTAGAGCTCTGTTTTGTTATCACCTATCCTTTTAGCAAAGGAATAAAGGACTGGAAATGTATCTCAGTCGTAAAGTTCTTGCCTATTTTGTGCCAGCTCTTTCCTTCAGTCCTAAGTATTGAATAAATAAATAAATACATATATACCTAAATAAACACAAAAATAAATATATAAATAAATAGAGATGGGTAATCACTTGAGACTATATTTATTTTTTAAAAATCACATAATTTGAGACTTATCCTAAGCAAAGGAACTTGTGGTATCATTTTAAAAGGAGTGATGAATCAAGAAAGAATGACCCCAAAAAGAACACATCTTGAAACATCTGCTGAGGTTTCTAAAATTAAACTTTAAAGTATGATACACAGTGAAAAACATATTTCAATTGCCAAATAATTTTATATAGCTTATTTATCAACCTTTTATGAAAGCATTTCTTTCTCTTTTGTTTTCTTGAGGTATAATCCTAAATCTCAGACAAAACTAATACCAGCTCATTTGTTAATGTATGTCTTCTCTTTTGTTAGAAATTAAGAAGCTATTTTTCTTTAATTATGCTCCTATTTCATTTCTTTACTGAAAACATTGTCCTCTGATAGGACTTGAGGTTATTTTTCTGTATAGACTGAAAAGAGACATTCATAATATTCCTATGTATTTACAATTGTAATTTCAAGGAAAGTTTGTGAAAGTTCATGTTTAAGGATTGTCTTTATGACTGATAATGGAAATTCCCTAAAGACTTAGGGAAATGTTTTTACCAACCTCACTAAAATTTTAAAGGACTAAATCAAAGCAATAGAAATTTATGACTTTATAGATATTTGTTCTAAATGCAGACAGTTTACTTTTTCTTTGGGTGTGAGTATGCTCTGGGAAAGTTTTCCTGAATTTTCAAGGTACCAACATTAATTTAACACTGTATTTCATTTATTTAAACTTATTTTTTGACCATTATTTAGCAGAAGTACATTTCCGTTAATAATTACTGTTGAAATTCTTAAGTTGTATTGACTAATACTTGAAATAGTGTCTGAATTCAATGGATATATATTTTTAAATGCTATTTTTTTCAATGTTTTCAAAAAATGTTTCTCTGTTTCATGATATTTGCCTTTTATACATGCGTTATTTCTCTATTATAAAAAGTAAAATCTCTGTATTTACTTTCTAGCTACATGAAAACATTGATTCAGTGTCTTGTAAATAATATACAACCAGTGGTAGATAGGGTTACAAGATGACTAATGATATGACTGTAACATTATCTTGTTTTTAGTGACAAACATTTTACTTCACACACTCAAAGACAGATATCCAATGTTCCCTTGGTGCTTCTTATGCAATCTTGACATTTAAAAATATGGATAGCCTTGTTGTATTTTGTCATAGTCACTACTTTTCAGAGTAAGTCTCAGATGAACACTTTGTAACACTCATGTAAGTGATCAGTAGGTGGGAAAACTAGTGATATCATTTGAAGCAAGCAGCGGATAAAACATGATACTAAATTGCTCTATTTTATAATAGTTTTTCCAAAGATTCACCATGGATGCACTGTTCTTTTGAGTAGAAGTGGTTAAAATATATGTGGGAATGCTTGCACAACAAATGTTTTTAAGGAAAAATATGAATGTTAATTGTTAAGTTATGCAACAAGTAATCTAAGACAATTTCAAAGCTGAAAGATACAGTCTATATTAAAATTGTGAACCAGTATTTTACCTTCAACACTTTAAGAAGAAAAAAATCCTCTTTTAGATCACTACAAGTTTATTTGGACCTAGGATCACTGTAAGAAAAAAACAAACAAAAAAGAGTTTAGTGGACTCTGACAAGTGACAGTTTATTTTCATCTTTAAAGACTTTATAAATTCATGGAGATTTGAAGGTCAGTTGAGAAAACTATCAAATCTGTTTTCAATTTGAAGCGTATATGTATTTCTGTACAACATTAGGTTTTGATACTTATATATGGATATAGATAGATATTGTGAAATGATTAAATCAAAGTAATTATATATCCACTCACACTTATTCTTTGGTGGTGAAAGTTTATAAGACTTAATCTTTGTCATTTCCAATTATGTGATACATTTTTATTGACTATTATCATGGTATGCAATAGGTGTTCAGAGTTGAATCATCCCAAGTGAAACTTTGTACCATCTAACGCAAATCCCCTTGTCTCCCCATTTAGTCTTATTATTTTGAATTCCATTTGGCTGAGATAGAATTATTGAAAAACAAAAACAAAAAAATACAAAACTATTTTCAGGGTCTCTGAATCCAATTTCCCAAGGTGATTTGACAAAGAAAACATTGAGAAAAACCATTATTAACACTTTGTGAGGCACTAAATCACATAAAATATAGTAAGAAAAAATAGAGTTGCTAAAATTGAAAAGAATTAACTGACAAGATCTTTTTATTTATTTTAAATAAGCAAATCAGTTCACCCTTGCCCCTTTACAAACCTATATATTCTATATTTTAAGAATCATAATTGTTTCCAGTGCATATGTACAAAGCAAAAGTTTAACTTTGGACTTTTAAACCTCTTTTTACCTCATCTGTGAATGAACTATTTTTTGCCATCTGTGTCCCAGAGTAGTTTGGCAATCAAATGAGAAACAATATGCAGATTGTGAACACAAGTCAAATGCAAAATTGTACTGTAATCACTTAGAACTAAGGATCAGACACTATCTCAAAGGGTACAAGGGCTTTTTATTAACTTTCATACTGGCAAATTCTTTTATAATTTTCTTGATATATACATTTTTCAATACTAGAACCAGAAATGCAACATTTAGCAATGTAAAGTTTTAATTATATTAGACACATTCAGTTTTAGTGTTTTTTTAAGAATCAATTTTGAAGCAAAATCCATTTGTAGAGTTTAATTGGGTAGAAACTCTCAAGATAGAATCAGTGATATTTTCTATATACTCTAAGAGGCTAAAAATTATAGTATAAGATGAGACACTAGAGAAGAACCAAAAAGATGGTAGGAGAGGTTCCAATGGACTGCTAAACAATAAATCAATGCTTCATGAAACATAAACCAGATAACTATAAATGCTAAGAATTGAGTTACTCTTATAAGGCTTTTGTTAGTACCTTATTTTATTAAGAAGTTTCCTAATTATAACATTGAAATACCTCCCTAAATCACACTTAACAACTCAGATTAAAAGTGAATAAGCAGCTTTTTCAGGGTTAGAAACAGAGAAAAAAAAAAAACAACAACCAACTAACTCAGTTTGTGGAATAATTTGACTAAGTACAAGTTACTCAAAATTACATTGTAACCATAATTTAAATCATATTTAAAAAATTTTTAAATGTTTCTTTTAAAGATTGCTAAATTAAACCTGAATTATATTTTTTCCTTAAATTTATTCCTTATATCTCCTTTCAGCTCATTTTTTTAACTGTGACTTTTCTAAATTCTTTCTCTGACATTTCCTCCACTATGGCATCCATGGGATTGGTTGTTGAACTATTGTGGGTTATTCCAGTGTTTCGTTCCCTTGTTTTTTTCATGTTGCTTGTATATCTATCTATTTTGGGGGGATGGATATCATATCTTCTTTTATGATAAGGACTATTTAGTGAGCTTCTTTCTTTTAAGGGTTCCAGGCTGGAAGAATATCCAGGTATTGTATATTTGCAATGTGTGTCCTCTGCTGTTCCCAGTATCAGCATCACTTTCAGAAAAGACACTAAGTTCTATTTACTATAACCACTTCAGAGCAAAGCCACATACAAATCAATATTAGGAAAAACTCAAAACTTGTCAAGAGTTTTTCCTGCAGTTCCTCTAATTCAGGTATAAACTAGTGTTAATGATATGGAATAGATTGAAAAACTCGTTATTGAAATTAGGTAGTAAAATTGCTATAACATTATATAGAAACTGAAAAGGGGAGGAGAGGAAGAAGTTGGGTAAAAGCAGATAGAAAAACGAAGAAAGAATAAAAGAAAACATAGAAAAGAATAATCCAGACAAAGGTAGAACGAAGAAAGAGAAGGCTAAGGGTGGTATGTAAGGCAGTAGCTGGTAAGGCAAGAGGAAAGAGATGCTAAGGGAAGCAAGTATAAACTTAAGTAGGAAAATGAAGACAGAAAATGATTCCACTTAATGCTCTAAAATGTTAGAAGAAATACAGTCAAATGAGTTGAGTGCACAATACCAAATACTATGGCAGCTACCATATATGATCAAAGTTGAATAGAGCTATTTATAGGAAACAATGCAAAGACGGAGAAAATTCTTATTGAGTCTTACTGGTTTGTATTTCATCAGGATTTGGGACTTTTACAAGATGTTCATCATTCTTCAGCTCTAGATCCCCCCGCAGGTGCTGGGGCATATGAACCCCTCCCCTTGTTGTTGTTTTTGTGTAAAAGATCATTTCAAAAAAGAGAGATCTGAAAAACAATCAAATGGAAATCCTTGAAATGAAAGACCAATAAATCAAATTAAAAGTTCAATGGAACACATGACCAATAGATTAGACAACTTTTAAGATAGATTCTCAGGTCTTAAAGACACAGCATAGAATCTTGAAAAATAAAGTCAACAATAAAGAAAAGATGTTAAAATACTGTGACCAGAATATTCAAGAATTCTGAGATAACATTAAGAGACCAAACTTAAGAATTACTGAGGTAGGGGAAGGCTCTGAAACATAAACTAAAGTAATGCACAATTTTTCAATGAATTCATATTAGGAAATTTCCAAATCTTAGGAAGGAGATGGAAGTCCACATACAAGAAGCATATAGAACTCCATATAAGCAAGATCATAAAAGATCCCCTCCAAGGCACATTATGATGAAAAAGTCTAACATACAGAAAAATTAAAATTAAAAATTTTCTGCAAGAGAAAAATGGCAGGTCAAATTTAGAGATGATCCAATACAGATCATCCAGACTTCTCAACCCAGACTCTAAAAAGCCAGGAAATCTTGGAAGAAGATATGCCAAGCCCTGATAGGAAACTGATGCTAACCAGGCTTATTATATACAGTAAAAGCATCCTTCAGAATTTAAAATGAAATAAAAACCTTTCATGATTAGCAAAAATGAATATAATTCATAACCACTAAGCCTGCAAGCCATACTCAATAAAATATTTTATGCAAAAGTAATGAAAAATAAAAGTAAAATCCAGCATAAAGATGAATTAATTACACAAGACAAAAACTTAAAGGAGAATCAAGTTTCAAAATTCAGTATTAAAAATAAATAAAAATGGGGGCTAGAGTTGTAGCTTAGTGGTAGAGCACTTCCCTCACATATGTGAGTCACTGGGTTCGATTCTCAGCACCATATATAAATAAGTAAAATAAAGGTCCATCAACAACTAAAAAATATTAAAAACAAAAATAAATAAATATAAATGGCAGAAAATAAAAATTATCTTTTTATAATAACACTAAATATTGTTTTTTAATTTACTTATTCTAATTTGTTGTATATATTAGCAGAATGCAATTCAATTCATATTACACATAGAGAGCACAATTTTTCAGGTCTCTAGTTATACACAAAGTAGAGTCACATCATTCCTGTCTTGATACATGTACATAGGTTAATTATGTCCATCTCATTCCACCATTTTTTTAAAGCCCTTGTCCCCTCTGTTCCCATCCCTCCCCTTTGCTCTATCTAAAGTTGGTCTATTCCTCCCATGCAAACCCTCCCATCCCTGTTATGAATCAGCATCCTTATATGAGAGAAAACATTCGGTATTTGGTTTTTTGGGATTGGCTTACTTTACCTAACATTGTATTTTCCAACTCCATCCATTTACCTGTAAATGCCATGAATTATTCATTTTTAATACTGAGTAACACTCAATTGTATATATATACACCACATTTTCTTTATCCATTGATCTATTGAAGGGCATGTCGGTTGGTTCCTCAATTTAGCTATTGGGAATTGTGCTACTATGTTTATGTGGCTTTGTCCCTGTAGTATGCTGTTTTTAAGTCCTTTGAGTAAGACCAAGGAGTGGGATAGCTGGGTCAAATGGTGGTTATATTCCAAGTTTTCCAAGGATTCTTTATAATGCTTTCCATATTGGATGCATCAATTTGCAGTACCTCCAGCAATGCATGAGTGTGCCTTTTTCCCCACATCTTCATCAACACTTATTGTTTGTATTCTTAATGACTGGAGTGAGATTAAATCTTCAGGTAGTTATGATTTGCATTTCTCTAATTATTGGAGATGTTGAATATTTTTTCATATATTTGTTTATTAATTGTATATCATCTTCTGAGAAGTGTCTGTTCAATTCAGACCATTTATTGATAGAGTTATTTGTTTTTTGGTGAATATTAATGTTTTAAACTCTTCAATCAAAAGACAAATTAACAGACTGGATTAAAAAACAAGACCCAATCATATGTTGTTTATGAAAGACTCACTTTACACACAAAGACATTCACAAACTGAAGGTGAAAATCTGAATTGTAGAAGATTCTCCACCTTTCTTTAAGTTTTACATGTATGAAAAGAAAGCTTTAGAGTGTTCATTTACATAACCTATGTTCCTTTAAAAATCAAAGTTAATCCTAAAACTTAAGCAAGATCTTTCAATTGGGACACTTGAAGAGTAGAGAATCTAAAAAAACAATGTTTCTTGGCTGGTCATCAGAAATGATTGACCATCTCTAATACATAACAGCAGACAAATCAGTAATAAAATGATGATCCATCATCAATAAGTCAGGAAAAAAATTTATATATTTTGAAACTTTGATTTTGATATCTTTACTTGAAATTGCTCAGAGGATTTGTTTTACTTTACTTATTATTTCTTATCACTAACACTATTGTCTGTAAGTCATTATATAATATATAGAATATTAGGTATCTACCATTTCTAGGGGGATAACATAAATTTTATTGTTCAGAAATTTATATGTTAACATTGAATAATTTAGCTGTATTTAGAATCTATGCATGGAGGCATAAACATGTACCACTTAAATGTATATACACATGCATTTATGCGGGTATATGCACATATACTTAATCGATGGAGATATAATAATCAAAATGTGCAAATTATTCTACATTAATATACCAACTTCTGCCACTTAAGCAATAGTTAAAATTTTTTCTTGAGTTAGCAAATTCCCAAGACGCCAAAGGTCATTTTCAGGGAAACTAAAATCATAAGGACCTGCCATTAAATTCTAATTTTAAGGTATCTTTGTTCATTTGTATTGTTATAACAATCTTGATAGTTTATAACAAACAGAAAACTATTGGCTTATAGTCTTGGAGGATAGAGGATGGGAAGTCTAGTATCAAGGTAGTAATGTGTTTGGCAATTCAGATGGCACCATCTCACATGGAGGAAAACGGAGGGGCAAAGGGAAGGCAATAGTGTACCAATCTGGACACTTTATAAAGTAATTTTTCCATTTAAGGGATAATTTCTTAGAAGTCCCATTGCAGTTACCAGTACATTTCCGTATGAGTTCAATGAGTTTTGAAGGGCTAAACATCCAAACATAGCATTAGCTCTAAGAGCATATAAAACACCTAGTGCAACCATAATACATGCTTATAATACCCATCACAATATATTTACTTATCCTTCCATTGTACTAGACATATGAATAATAATATATTAATGTTTATGAGAAAAAAATGGTAAATCACTTACTTTAATCTTGTTTTGTGTTTTGGTCACTTTTTTAAAATAAACAATTCTGCAAGGGTGAATTTAATAGGTCACCACACTGTTAAATGTTTCATGGGCAATTTAAATTGTGTACATTAAAAAAAAAAAAAGAAAGAAAGAAAGATCAAACTCTTTAGCTCTTGACGAAATATAATTCTCCTGAAAAGAGTTCCTCTATTTTTAATTCAGTGTTATTCATCCAAAATCCAGGAATCATCTTTAAATCCTCCATCTTCATTACTCCATTTCTCTACATAACATACATTTTTTGATCTCTTGACTGTTTATTGAAATCTTCCACTTCTCATATAAGTTCCATCTCCTCTACCAAGTGTACCTACATTTATTTTATGTTATGACTTGTGCAATAACCCTGTAGCTAAGTTGCCTCCACCCTCGTGGGTTCTTTTCTACCTTTAAAATGCAGCTAGAAGTATCTATCCATCAAGGAAGAAGATGATTTTTCTCACCTCTTTTGAAAAACATTTTATAGCTTCTTGCTGTTCTTAAAATAGTCATACAATTTCCTATCGAAAGTATTATCCATGAATGATTTTTCTCCCACCCTCACCCTTCGCCAATCAAGTGTACTTTTTGTTTTTTATTCTTTTCTCATATTATGCTATTTACAACTTCTAAATCCACACCCACCTTCTTCTACACCCTGTACAAATCATGCTACTTCCTTCTTTCTATATTCCCACAGGTTGTCTCCCCTTCTCCTAATTATTTCCTAAATCTCCCTGATTTGATCAAATTTCTCAACTGTGTTATCCTTTAGCACCATATACTTTCTTTTTTGAAGTTTTAATTTCCAAATTTGTATTTTTATTTTTGTTAGAACATAGTATTTATAAGGACAGTTATCACAATGTCTTTGCTTGCCATTTTTTGCAATTGTCAAATAAAGTGCCTGAGATTTCTTTATTACTAATACACTTGTGATAAATAAATGAACAAATTAACAATGGGATAGCACGAATTTAGAGAGGGAGAAAAATGCTTGCTGATTTTATGGGAAATTCAATATAGACTAATGGTATGTGACTAATGATAACATTACACTTTAAGATTGATTCTTTACAGGGTATTCCTAGAATATAGCTAATTTGAAGAAAAAAATAAACTTCCTATATGAGAGGAAAGGATACAGAACTAACCCAATAAGGAAAGAAAGAGATCTTTAATCAAATCCATGTTAATATTTCTGATAAGTACTTAGAAGCAGTTGCAAAAGATTTTTGTAAAGAAACAAACATTTTTAAAAGTTTAACAAAACTCTGAAAAAGATATAAATAAATCATTCAGACTTTGTGACAAGTGAAATACACATCCTGTAAAAGTATAAACTCTCCAAAAATATTTATATTACAACATAAAACAGATTAACTGTGTGGGAAAAACCAAGGCTATGTAATAATTACAACTATTGGCTAGAAAGTTATCATGAACACCGTATTTTTGATTATTTTTTGTTATTTATCTTTTGCTAAATCTGTGTATTCCATAATATAATTTTTTACTGATTTACACAAATGTTATGAAAGAGTCTGCACTAATTTAAATTAGATGAACAAAATATTTTTACCATATAAAGGCTGATATCAAAATTCTTTTAAATTAACTTTTATTTTTTTTTAAAAAAGTTCAGCTATTAAGTTTATTTCCATGACAATTCACTTAGAGATTATAAACTATAATTTTCTACCCATAACATTTTTTCAGAGAAGAAATCAAGTATATTGAAGAGTACAATGCAATTATATTTGCATTTTCTATGTAATTCAGGTTAATATTATCCTAAATTACACTCTTTTATGAGAGAAGTCATTTTACCCTGAACTATAAAAATGAAGAATATATAGTAATAAAAGTTATAATCCTTGTCAAGTGCATTACAATGTCCAAGTTCTGTTTATCTTTTGGCTCACCTGGGCATACTCCAGCACATCTCCAATAAATTTCCTGACAATTCTTCTTCTTTTGCTGTTATTTCATCCAACATTTTGCATAAATAAGTCATAGAGTCATTTTTCTCATATATGGTAAGAAGGTGATCTTATTCATATTTTGTGTAGGTTAAACACTTAATGTTATCATTATCACCATCAATAAGAAGAAAACGAATGTGTAAGATATGTGACTGTATAAAATATTTATCTCATTTTTTGATCTCAGATAAGCCCACAATTTATCAGTATTTTCCTGGCTCTCATTTTTCCTCCTTTTGTTAAGCTAGGGCCCAGCTCTGTTTACTTCCATTCTTCAAATACTACATGTCATTGTTGAACATTCCCACATTTTGCCAAATTTTATAATGAATCAATCCAGTTATTTGTTTCTATGTTTACATAGCAAGACTAACCAAAGTTACTGAAGGAAAAATTCACTAGGGCAGTAACACAAATTTTATACCATGGCACTCACAGTTCTTCATAATCAACTGCACTCAAAAAGCAAATGGGAAACTAGATCCTTGAATCATTGCTTCCTTCCAAGAGTAACTGTCCAGGGCTCTGTTCATCACAACCACTACCTTCCTCTCAAAGAGACCCATAGTTTCTGAATTTCTGAGGCTTTCACAATCCATTTCTACTCATTATATCCCATCCATTCTTATAGCTAAAAGAGGACTTAGAAGTTCATTAATTCCATCCATCTTTCCAAATTTCATGTCAAAACTTCATGAAAGAACTGTCTATGCTCAATTTTTGCCATTTCCATTTTCATTTTCTCATTTAGGAACTGACCTGACTGATGAACTCATCAAGTCGGCAGTGGATGCAATAGTGCTCGGCCCTGTTCTCCCTCAGGACCAAAGGACTCATTCCCCCTGCTGTCAGGTTTTTACCTACTGACTCCTCACATTTGAGAATACTTTCTTGAAATAGCCTTCCAACAGGAAACTGCCTTCCCCAATGTTAAACCCCTAGCCTGAAGGAGCCCGAACCCAATTGACTAATTAATAAAGCCATTTGTACTCCACACTGCTTTGCCTCCATTTGAGACACCTATGTAGGCCCAGCCTGACTCTAAAAGCTCCTTGAGGATTTCAATGAGACCTCTATGTTTGTATTAAGTGGATTAGAGCATTGTATGGAATGTACTGGAAAACAACAACAAACAACAACAATAAAAAACCCTCCATGGTTTGCCCCCAAATCTCCTCCCTCCTTCCTACCCTGCCCCAAATGGAGGGATTCATTATCCAGCTGCCATGAATGCTGCTTGCTGTGGCTCAAAATGAGAATTCCCTTCCCAGAAATTACTTCCAGCTGAAGATTAATCACCCTTTCTGGGACCTGTTCACATCCAATTAGAGAGGTAAAAAGGCAAAATTCTCCAAATCAGATAATGATAAACATTGCTGCTCAACTCCAATAGATTAAATCATTTCCTCCACATCAGCCTGCATCCCTCACCCCTTGACAATCCACAACTTCCTGGAGACCAGTCTCCCTTCAGAGCCTATTTCCTGGAGAAATCACCTAATGAACACCTTGTTCCATTAGGTAGTTTCTACTCTCCCATAAAATCCCTTCAATGGCTTCCCCCTTGTATGATTGTTGAAGATCACATTATTTACATGGCTTATAAGGATATAAAATATCTAAATTCCAAATAACCCTCCATAGTGTCCTCCTTGCTCTGCTTCCTGGGCATACAAACATGCCTACGTTTCTTTGAGGATAATACTACAAGACTCTATTAGTTACTTCTCTTACACATTCCCTTAGCCTTCTCTTCATCAGATTGTAAAACTCATTTTATTCATTACCAATTTTTTTATCTCTTTCCACTAGCGATATGTTATGCATCAAACATACACTTACTGTTTTGTACACTCTGATGCACTGCTTCACATATCACAAGAGGAACCACAAATATTATTTCCATGTTTCACAGACATAAAATTATTAATATACCTATGTATGTTTATAATCCATACGATTTCTTTTGTGTTCACTCTTTTCAGACACACGTGTGTATGATGTAGCCATTGTGCTAAGGTGGTTACAAAGAGAAATAATTTGCTTTCCTTGCCTCAAGTAGGTTTTAATTCGAGGTGTAGTAATGCATTAGCACTTTGACTTATTTTCAGCACATTAACTAATATAAAGATGCAGGTATGCACATGTTAAATAGTAGTACCTGAGACAGCAATGATGTGATAATTATTTAGAAAAGTAATTCTGTGTCAGTGTCATCAGCTGTAGCACAAGGAAAAGAAGATCTAATTTAATGCCTTGGGTTGTGACACAGAGCAAAAAAGATGATAGTTGAAATTAAGTAAAGATATTGGCGATGTAGAGATTGAACGTATTAGACAAGGAAAGATATAGAAATTGGATAAGTAACACATGGAGAGAGAATGGATAGATGCAAGGCTAAAGGAAAACAGTAAACAAAGATGAGTCATAGTCCTCAGTTGTAGAGGACTACCTGGATTTTATTGTCCTACATTCACCAAGCAGTTACAGATCTACTGCATGGCAGTCATTATTCAAGAAAATGAGAACAATTGATAATTATGCACATTTCCCATTTTTCAAGTGTATTCAGTGGAAACAGAAATACAAACAAATGAATGTTACACTTTGAGTATAAGGCATTGATGGAAACTTGATTTCAAATGGCTTTTGTTCCAAGCTGGACTAAAAATGGGGGAGGAGTAGAGTACAGAAAGACTCTTAGGAAGAGTTGGCATTCAGTCTTAAGGGATGAACCATATGTAAAATGATAAAATGAAAAGTTGCTTAAATTGATGCTGAAGGAAATATTTCTCAATATTTCAAAATATACTTTTGGAAATAAAAATATTTTCAAATCACAGGTTACATGAAATATTTTTGAAACTTATTAAGTTATCATGTCTAAAAATAAAATGTAATGCTTAAAATTATTATATAAATAAACATTTATATTATATCCATATGTGAATGATATTTTTGATATAAAATAAATAACAATACCTAAAAACTATACCTAATAACAATAAAAGGGAAAAACACATTTAACTATTTTGAAAAATTCTGAACATCAAAATAATGAGACAATAAATTTGATAGTATGATAGTCTGTATTTTAAAATCCTTAATGCATAAATGCTCATGATAAAACACCAAGCGATTGTCCTGTTATATTTTGCTAAAAGATGATTTTAAAATTAATCAATAAAAATTAAAATTGTCCCATTAACATTAAATTAGATTAAAAAAACACATTTATGAGGATCTTGTTACATCCTAGGTCCTTGGATAAATGCTCACATTTCAAGTAAAATGGACATTGTCACTTTTAAGATATTCTTTTTAATCAAATAAAATGTCAGTAATCATTTTAGAATCTATAAATGTATGTATTTATGCATTTATATAACTTTTGCTGTTATATATTATATTTAGTCATATTGATGATTAATGCAAAAAGAAAATTACTACCAACAACGTGATATTTCTCTATGGATGCAATGAGAAATGACAAAAGGATTACTGAAATGGTGAGCCTTGAAGTTTATATTGTAGTTGGAAGTGAACTAAGATTACAAGAATAAAGGAACCAAAACAATAAAACTGGGTTTGAATGTAGTGGCTTGGAATTAAGAAATGGATTTAGAAGTACAAAAATAAAAAGTTTTATGCAGAGTGCAAAATACTAGAATTGGAAATATTCTATGTCAAAGAGTTCTAGGCAATGTAATGGTACCTAGTGTGGTACTAGTCTAAAAGGAACACTAACTCAGATCAAAGTACAATTGGTAAGAAAAAAAAAAAGAAGAAAAGTGCTGGAAGAAACCAATTTTTATTTTAATTGAACATGTGCAAAGACAACAAATATCACTGGTTAAATCTCTTAGCTGATTTAAAGCCTTTCTATCTAAGCTGTTTCTAAATTCAACTTTATCCAGAGTTAATTCATTTTTTTTCCTCTTAGTAACTTTAAAAATAAGTTGTAGCACGAATTGCACACTGTAGATATTAAAACTAAAAATAAAGAATTTATGTGAAAATGGAATCTATTTCCTAGAAGAGCAGTCATGCCTCATTGAGTCTAAATTGTATTTTCCATTTATTTAGTGAGAAGTAATTTTATCTCTGCAAAATTTAATACTTGTATTTAACTGATATTAGAAGAAAGTAGAAGAAATAATAGCATTAGGAGAAAAGGTATTTTATTGTCTAAAATTCTTGCTTTGGTATTTTATCTACAATGATAAAATGAGTTATTAAAGGGTCTTATAGCCTTTCCTAAAACAGAGAACATCTGATACTTTTTCTTACGAAAATTCCACTTTATGATCATTAAAAGTTGTTGCGGCAACATTACTTTGTTAAATAAATATTTTTAAATTTTAATTGCTCTGGGAATTGTTTTTTAAAAAAATATATCAACATATAAGTCTATATTTTTAGGGATTTATCAGATGAAGGAAATTATGAAGGACCACTAGTTGCTATTGAAAGATACATTTAATTAGATTTTTAAGGTCATTTTTCTTAACATTTTCGACACATCTATTCTTGAATGCTAGTAATTATTTCAGCTTGAGTCAAATTTGATTTTAAATGTAATCATTTAATATTTTTGAAATGGCAATATACATGTGAAGAAAGAATAAACAAAGTCACAGTATGTTATAGCAAGCACCCAGATTCAACTGTGCAATTTAGGAACATAAAAGAACTGTTTATCAAATCCCTGTATTGTGATTCCTATATATAATTTGTATGGGAGCATTGTAAGTATGGTGTAATATTCAATACATTTTTATTCAACTTGCTTTTTTCAAGATAGCATTGTTTTTTAGTTGCTGTATTTTATTTCATGAATCATGACTTTTTTTTTTTTGAAACTGAGAATTGAAACCAGAGGTGATTTATCACTGAGCTATAGCCCTTTTTTCCTTTTTTTTTTTTTTTTTTTTTAGACAGGGTCTCACTAAGTTGTTGAGCTGGCTTCAAATTTTGAAACCTCTGCCTGAGTTTACCCAGCTGCAGGGATTTTAGCTATGCAGCATTGCACCCAGCTATGACTATGACTTTAAAAATCTGTTCTACTGATAGTCATTTGAATTATTCCAGACATTTTTCAAAATTAAACTTTTTAAAAAAGTAATTAAAAAACCTTGATTTTTAATAAAATATTCAGTGCTCATTATATAGTAAAATTTCCCAGCATATAGTCAGTAATGATTGGATATCCAGTATGGGTTGTATTTTATTTTTAACAGTGTAAGGTACTTTATAAAATAATACAAATTATTTTCTGAATTGGTTGTACCAATCCACATTTTCTCCAGAAATAATCCTTAATAATACTGGATCTATATCTTTAATAGACCTTACTTTGGAGATTATTCTTTTTTACCAGTCTGGTGTATAGTAAAATAAAAAATTATGGTTTAGATTTACATTTCCCTAATTGTTAACAATATTGAGCAGCTGTTGTATATTTTGTCTTCCTGGTTGTTCTACATTTATATATAAATATTACATATGTTAATCTTATGTTGCTTATGTATGGTACATCTGTATTTTATGTGATAATATGTGTATATATTATGTCATAATATACAAAATATTACATATGAATGGATATAAATTATAATTTACCATGTGTTATGTACACAAATATGTTACACATGCATATAAATATAGTCATATTTATATCTGTAATATGCATGTGTTATTGGTTATTTGTCTTTCTTATACTGATATATTGATAACAAAGTACCTTATTGTGAAATTGTTTGCCACTACCATGTATTTTGAATAGTATCTACCCGTTCATCACTTGCTTTTTCGCGTTCTTTCAGTTGTTTTTTTTTTTTTTATGAAGTGAGACTACTACTTTTTGATTTTTTCAATCTAGTCTTGACATAATATCTTTTGACTTATGTTTGTTTAAAACTTATCTACATTGAGAGTATCAATTTTATTTAGGAATATTTTGGGGAATTACAGAAAACTTTGGACCATAGTAGAGAGTTTCCATGTGCCTCACAAATAGTTTACCCTACTCTTAAAATCATTCATTCTTTTGTTAGCTACATCCTAATAATGATCAAATGTTGATTCATTATTATAAGCTAAAATTTATTACTTTATTCAGATTTCCTTTGTTTATACTGAATTTTCCTTTTCTTTTCCACGATTCTATCCAAGATACAATATATTAATGTGATAATTAAGTTCTTCATTTGAAGGTTTTCTTTTTGATGACCTTCACAATGTTGAGGAGCTCTGGTCAGGTATTTTGCAGCATTTGCATTTATTGAGACATGTCTGATATTTTTCACATGATTTATGTTTCAGTTAGCTTTTTCATTGCCATGTTCAAAATAACTGAGAAGAACAATTTAGAGGAAGAAAAAGTCTATTTGGGGCTCATGTTTCACAGTTCACAGCCAGCCAACTCCACAGCATATCATGGGGAAAGGACCCACTAGAGGAAAGTGTTTCAGCTCATGGTGGGGTCAGAAAGCAGTGAGAGGTAAGTGGGGAGGGACATCAGGGATCATGAACCCTTCCAAGGCAAAAGTGACCCCCTCCTCCAGCCACACCTCAACTGCTACAGTTACCACCCAGTCAATCCATTCAAACTAGGGTGGACTGATGAGGTTACAGTTCTCAAAATGCAATCATTCCACCTCTGAATATTCCTGATTAACAGGAACTTTTGGGGAAACTCCCTGTATCCAAACCATAATAATTATATAAGAAATGTGAGTATTTTGGAGGAAGACCACAGTGGCAAAATACCAATATTACTACATCACTTATTTAAATCCTTTGTGTTTCTAAATAAATCATATGTTTTGTAATATACATACCACTAAATACAAAATGTTTTAAAGCAAATATTTGTGCTATTTCAAATCTCAATATATCAATATATAAAAATGCCAGTAACTTAAATCTGTTCTTGTACCCCTTGCCAACATACCATTAATTTCTCTTAGAGGAAGCGCCACTTTTCTGAAATTTACAATTGCTTCAATGTTTTCCATTGCAGTTTTGCTATCTACGAATGCATCCTTTAAATAAGATTTTAATTGGTCTATTTGGAATTTCCATAAATGAAGGTTTAAAGACATGTATTTTATGTCTGGCTTACTGACCATCACATACATTTCAAAATCTACTTATGTCTTTGCATTGAGGAAAACATAAATTTTCATTGATACATAAAACTCCATTGTCTAAATATACCATGTTATATGCTAATGAATATTTAGTTGTTTCCTGGATTTTGCAATTATAAACATGTTAAATATTTTATATTTCAAATGCTAAAAAGCAATCTCCGAATTATAAGCTATAAATATCAACTTTATTAGAAAATGTGAAATACAAATGCTTTCACAATACAGTTTCATCAATTGCATTAAATCTCCCATTGGTCTACTTTTTCTATCACTTGTATCATTAAACATATTACGTTTTATCCATCTGGTAAGTGTATAATTTTGTTTTCTTCTTATATTCACTTAATTTCTATGGAAGGACTAGCAAAAAATAAAGAAATAATCCAGAGTCAATACTTCCAAGTGTGTCAAGACACTCTGGGAGGATCTGTGGATTCCTGCTCTGAAGAAGTAGAACCAGAGAAATGAAAAGTTGTGCCCCATTTGTGTACAATGAATCAAAATGCATTCTGCTATTGGTATTACTAATTAGAACAAATTTTTTAAAAGTGGGTAATGTCATATCATCTGGTGATGTGGGCTTAGAATCTAAAGCATTCCAGGGAAGTTCTGAGGAAAGAGATAAATAATCTACAAGTTGTAAGAAGGAGAAAGGAATACATCTATTCATACCAAGTGACTTACATTATTGAATTAGTGAAAAATCACCTCAGAGATATCAGCAGCAGAAATAAGGTCCTTTGAGAAGAGCCAGGTTTCACTTTGAGGAGGAAATGAAAGGGATACTAAAACAAGGGGCTTACTAGTGATGATGTGTGAAGTCCTGGAATGACAGTGGAAAGATTTGCATATTTAGAGAGAATTGAAAAATGGGTTTAGGTAGTGTTATGGGGAAATGGGAACTGAGAGTGCATGAGAAGCTGAAATCTGAAAGAAAACCTGAGTACTTAGGACTGTGTGGTGATTGATATGAATATGCAAAATGTATGGTGGGATTAGTCCTGACCTCTTGCAATTATTTTGCTGAGACTTTAAATGTTAGGGTGGATTGATAGGAGGGGATAGCTTTTCCAATCTTAAGGAAAATGCTGAGAAATCCCTTTCCTGTTAATAGCAGCATGGAGCCAGGAGTGGGATAACTTTATCAGGAGAACAAGAGCTCAGACTGTTTCTGTCTTTCTATTGGCCTTAAATAAGGGAGAAACATAGCTGAGTCTTAGATAAGCACATTTATATAAAAAATTGTTCAAGAGGAAATTATTATAAAGGAGGATTTTCTATAATTAACTAATCTAAAGTGGAAAAGAAATAAAGAGTATTTGTCAGATAAAATTTTGTGTACTGGGAGAGATGATCTGGGAATTAAACCAGAAACACTGTTTCATATTAAGATCTTTTGGAGTTTTACAAAATCTAAATAGCTTTACCACAATAAACCTATGCCATTGTGAACCAAGCTAGTCTAGATGATTCTGTTGATTTTTGGCAAGTGAAATAATGAATTGTCGGCACAAATCAAGTTACATACTGTTATCCCAGGACTAAGAAAATGTGTAGTAGTATGTCTTTCCTTGTTTTACTGTATATTTGAGGTTTGATGTGGAAAAGTGTAAGAGTCACAACTCTCATAAAAATTATTTTTAAAAGTTTTTTTTTGTTTTGTTTTTTGTGTCTGAATAGGAATGTTGATAGAATCTTTTAAAGGAAAATAATAGATACTAAGAACATGACATGACTTTAACAAAACTCATGAACATACCACCAAGATTATCTCTTTGGCCCCCAGACTTTATGCAAAGGAAAAAACTCCCAAACATAAACAGACCTATCTCCCTTAGGGCAAAAACAAAGACAATGAAAATCAGGTGACTCTTTACTCAGAAAGTTCTTACAGAGATGTAAATGTCCCTGGTCCTGGAGAACAAGACAAGGAAAATATTAATTTCTGACATTAGATACTTAAGAACTCAAAATCTCACTTTATGCTGATGATTTCCTCCATTTCCCCTGTTTCTTTAGGAATCTCTCTTTCTTGATCATGCACACTCAAGCTCACCACACTTTGTGTCATCATTCCTAACAAAGATGCTTTTTATATGTTGGAGCTAAGCTACATGAAGTTGTAGAAACATAAAAAATCAATACAAGCCCCAAAGACAGGTACAGTTATACATCACGTAACAACCAGACAAGTTCTAGAAAATGACTATTTCTTCATTCTGTACTTAAGCAAACCTAGATACCATATGTATCACTTGACATGCCCCTTGATGCAGTCAAGAGACTGGTAAACATGAGAGATATTGCATTGCACGCTCTTTTACAGTAATTTTATTTGATATATAGAAAGGGTACTCTTTAAAATAATAATAAACAGTAGAGAATAGTAAATTCCCAGCTCTGTACCATGGTCAATTATTATCGCAACTAAGTATTGTTTAATGAAGTTAATTGGATGTGCTATACTTTTATATGCTGACAGCATCATAGATCTCTTCACACAAGCATCATTAGAAATGATGGCTAAGACATCACTAGGCAACTGGACTTCTTCGGGTCTGTTATAATCCTAAAGGACCCCTGTCATACGCACAGCCCTTCATGAATCAAAAAGTCAACATATAGTGCATGACTATATTCTAGCTTTCCAAACTTTCTCAAAAAGAAATTTTATTGCCCTCTCTCTTTTTAGACTTTGTATACAGTTCCAGCTGTTTTCTTTTAGGTTGTACTCTGTTGCTGAGTTATGATTTCTTAAAAAGAATACATTTTTATGTCAAGTCAATAGTAAGTGACAGAGGTAGCTAACAGAGAAAAATTGGCCACAATATTCTTTCTCTATATAACACCCAATTTGATTGATGGTTTTTCTTATGAACCAAAGAAGATATTAGCTATAAGCCTTTATGAAAATAGAAAATAAAACTATAAAAATAACCTCCTGTACTAAGATTATGACCAAGTATAGCTATGAGGGGTTCTGAATTCTACCTCTACCCCTACAAATATATGGAATTTTTTTGTCATTTGAGAAAATGGAGGCATTGGCATTCTGGTATTCTAAATGTATTTCAAGGAAATAACAGTCTGAGCTTTACCTGGGAGTTCGAAATGCAGAATCTCAGGTACCAACCTATACCAACAGAATCAGATCTGAATTTTTGAAAGATCCCCAGGTGATTTGTTCTCACATTCAAGTTTGAGACTATCTGTCATTGAAGATGCAGAAAAATACTTGAGTTATATTGGAAGAAAATGAAGATAGTATTTGATATTTTATAAACATTCCCAAAATTCCTTGCATTTTTGATGAAAATGAGCAGTTGCTTTTATTTTGTCAAGATCAGATCCTTGAGAAATAACTATACTCTTGACCTCATAATATAATTTATAAAACTGTCTATGGAAAATGTGACTATATTTGCTCTTGTAACCATTCAGCCATATACATATTCATCAAACTGTGTTCATACTTGTGGATAGAAAATGACAATCTGGAATGAAACAGACATTATTATTACTGTGTGTATACATGTGACTGCATGACCAATATGATTCTGCAACCTGTACACTCAGAAAAATGAGAAATTATATCCCATCTGATTCAAATGTATGATATATCAAAGTCATTGTACTGTCATGTATAACTAATTAAAACAAATTAAAAAAAAGAAAATGACAATCTGGATAAGTTGTCACTTTCACCATAAACAGTTTAACATTTTTCTCACAAGTCTGATATGGAAGATTATATTTTCATGTTCCTCAAAGTACTTTCTGTAGTAATTTAGCATATTATATTCAAGTGAACAAAAAGATTTAGCAAAATTCCTCAAACATTTAGTGTAGAATTTGAGAATAGTCAACATGCAGATAAAATGTTTAGAGTTGCTTTGTGCTTGAAGCCTTAAGAGTAAATGTTTTCATCAACATGTTTAAAAAAATAATATGCACTCATATAAAATAGGAAAAACTTTAAAAATTTAGATTATGATATGTTAGGTAGAAAGAATGCTAAATTGTATACTTCAATGATGTGGGATAGTAACCATACATTTTTATTTACCAATTAATTCAATAGATTATTGATGTGCAGAATAGGAACAAATATAGTAATTAAAGGTTCTCTTTTCCATTCTAATGATCTATCTCTAGTTGCCCATTTATATCATATCTACCTTTATTATAACAGAAAATCTGTAATATGAGATGGTTTCTAATATTTTATTATGCTTTCTTAAATATGTGATCCTTTGATCCAATATCAATGTCTAATTTTTAAAAAGATATACCTAGAAGTTCTCACTTTAAAAAAAAGACATGAAGCTTTATGCCATGACTAAATTTCAGACTGATAGACCTTTGTCATGTTAAAAAACAAATAGTCATTTCTAAATTTTGGTAGCAGTATAAACCAAGGTTGATACTGCTTGGCAAGTTCATGCCAAATTAAAGACTTTGTCACAATAATTAGTAAAGATAGGGAAAACAGTTTCCTGTGTTATTTAAAATAGTTAACAATGACAGTAACAAAAAAAATAACAAGATGTACAATATATTAATTGATATTTTGATCTGGGATCTTTTCTAAAATCTTTGCTTCACATTCCCTTACGTAAAAATCAACATCATCAGTCAACTTTCTGAGTTTTTAACCTTGAGACTCACATTTGATATTTGGTAAGCTCCTTAGATTATCATCTTATTCATATTCACAGCATTTTAAATATATTTGTAGAAAGAGACTTTATAGGTAAGATAACTAATTATAGTTGGAGTTTTAAAATATGTTTTTGATCAAGTGACACAAAATCCAATTGGGATTAGCACAGTTGCTTAGAAATAATAAAATATTCAGTTAGAGTTATGTTCTAGATATACTCTTTTTTTTCCCCTAAAATTCAAGTTAGTTTATTATAAGCATGCATTTATTCATGGCCAAAGTTTCACCTTTGAAAGATGGAAAACATAGTTTCTACATTTATTTGAATGTGACACAACAAAATAAACCTTTCTACGTAACTTATCTACCCCAGAAAAAATTAATTTAAAAAAGAAAAATATTGTTATTATGTTTTTTTAAGAACACATAAAAATCTAATGTCTGATTGAATAAACTAAGCTTCAGGTTACAAGTTAAACTTACTTTCAGTAAGCCCCGTAAAAAATTTAAAAATAAGTTTAAAGTTAATAATTTGAAAGATGTTATTAGGTAATAATGGTTCATAAATCACTGAGTTTTCTCAGTAATTTTTTATTTATTAATTTATTTATTTTAATTAGGTTTTTTATTTTTATTTTTTTTACTCAGTTTTTTTTTTTAATGAATACACTTTAGAAGAAGTGGCCATTTAATAAATATGTGCTATCATTTTGGGAAGGAAAAGCTTACAAACAGAAGGAGAGTTAAGCCAAACATGGTGGCACATGCCTGTAATCCCAGTGGCTTTGGAGTCTAAGGCAGGAGGATCTCAAATTCAAAGCCAGCCTCAACAATTTAGCAAGGCCCTAAACAATTTAGGGAGACCCTGTGTCAAAATTTAAAAAACAAAAATGAAAAGCCCTGGGGCTGGGGCTTAATTGTTAAACAACACTGGGTTCAATCCCTGGTAAAAGAAAAAACAAAAAAGAGTTACTATAGATTAAATAATTTATTTTTATAAGCTTAAGTATACTAATTTATCTGATTTTTGTTGGCTTATTTATTTCGCTTTGTAATTTAAGTGAAGAATAGATAATTTAACTTCTGAAACTCTTTTCTGAAAAAGGAACAAATAATCAAAGCCCCTGACATACTAGCAGTGTGTCTTTTCTTCACGTCCAACATGAACCGACATGGTCTGGAAGAAAAGGTTTTGACACAGCAAATGGAGTAGTGTCTTACTGAAAAAGAGGGAAATCGATGACTCTGTATTCAGCAGAAGCACCCTGCTGGTCTCAGCAGTCCAGGACAGAGTTATCAGTTTCCCCTGTGGATACACAGATACACTTACCTTTCCTAAAGTCCTCCCTCTAGATAACAATAAGAGAAAGATAACAAGCATCAATATTGTAGGAGATCCCTGTACAAGCTTTGTGGTAAAGAGAAGTTTAAGAAATAGATCAAAATTTTCCAGAGATCAGTGTTTATTTAGAATGAGTTCAGAATAACATTTTCAATACTTTAACTCTATTTACTGTATCTCTACAATTTTCCTGAGCACATTTTAAAATATATCACTTTCTTTACTTCATTTTCTGTACATAGAATTAACATAAAATCTGAATGCTTTCGTCAGTTTTCATTTTTACTCATGCAAAGATAGTTGTAATATGTGATATAAACAAGACTATCTAATGTTAAAATAATTTGTACCTCAGTTTAAAGAAGAAAACAGATCAAGCAGAAAATCTTTCAGGACATTTCTAGAGGAAAGGAAGAATATACGTACCAATTTTGATTCAAGTTTCCTAAAACATCCCTACTCACGGAATAAATATTTATGTAACCTCTGTTACAAGATAACAAATAAAAAAAGGTATAGCTAACTACCTCCATATCTCCATTTAAAATCCATGGCCCTTCCATCCTGTCATTATTCTGTGGGGACCAGGCATGTCAAACTTGCTCATCCCAGCAGTATTTGCAATGCCTCTTATCTCTGGCCAGGCATAGCTCTGATTGCTATATATCTTCCTATTTGGGACAGACATTAAAGGTTCTTATCATTTCCATTTCAAAGTGATCTTAGCTGAGTAGAAGAACTGAGTTCAGTTCTTAACAGGATGATGCTCTTTGAAATAACCATTCCAATATTGTCCTTGAAATAACACCTGTAGCCCACCATCAATGTTTTCTTTTCCTATCCTGCTCTTGTTTTTCAACCTAGTAGATATATTTTAAAAAAAAAAAGACTATTATTTTTCCTGGAGTAATCTTTTACATAATTGGAGAACTGTCTTAATATTAACTGTAGACATACATAAATGGTATATAAAACATACCACTGCTATTTGCTGACACTGAAGAATCAGAGCCAGATAGATAAAGTAACTTCGCAGTCATGAATTTTTCTTCATTAGATTTTTTCATTTTTGCAATATGACATGTATTATAATTTTGCAATATGACATATGTTATAGTTTTGCATTATCTTATTTTTCAATAACTACTCCACAAATTCAAATTTGTGGATACTTTCAGTTAGAATATACACTTGACAGGTTATTAATATATTTAATTTTATCTTCAACATTGGGTAGCATAATGTGCTAAAACTTCACCTGGTTAAATTAAGGTTTGGTTAATATACAATGAGCATAAATGATATAGTATTAATTTCAGTACTACTGTTATGACCCAACAAAACACTGAGTCTTACATTTTTTAATAAATTAACTAAGCCTAGATTCTTCCTTCACTTTGGTATTGGATTAATAACATAGCATGAAAGTTTGAGAATCCATTCTTCCTTCGAGATGTATATCTCTTGTGAAGAATTTATGAAGAAATTTCTATGTGCATTATCATTTACAAGATGGTTAGAGAAATACATTTTAAAAATAAAAAGCATTGATTAGTTCTATTGGAGAAAGGGAACTTCAACAAATTCTTATTCTCCCTTTCCTACTTAGAGATGTAGTCCTTGATAATTGCCATGACACTGAGCCATGTGTGGAAGCAGGATATTTCCCAGCCTCCCTTTCAATAGACCTAAATAGATTTAAAGGTGTTATTATCCTTAGGGCATAGTGAAAACATCACTGTTTGAAGGGGATATTGGCATCTGCTTGGGGTTGTTGATAGAAATAGTAGACAAAAATACTAACTTAAGAAAATTTCTAAAAATGTACTAATACAATGATTAACATATGAAAGAATTTCTTTCTATAGCAACAGTCAAGTGTAAAAGTAATAAAACTGAGATATTATTAGTAATAACAATTTAAAGCCTAAACTAAGCATCTGGAAAGACTGGAGAAAGAGATGGTAGCAGAGATTCCTGTACTTTATGCTTTGTGTGATCAATGTAATATTATACAAGTCAACACTCCACAAATTAATCTACAAAATAAATTGATTATCAATAAAAATCCAGAAACTTTCAAGAGTGATTTGCTGAACATTATAACTTTTATATGGCTACTGAAAACTTTAATATATGTTATGTGTTTTAATGGATGATAGCCTTCATAAAGAAATAAGAAAAAAAGAGAAAAGTTTTCCTTACTACTTAATGTGTCATAATATAAAAATAGTGTGGCATTTTCACAAGAGCAGACACACAGACCAATGTAGCAGAACAAAAATCGAAGAGACAGACTCAATATTCATTAAATTAGACATCACAAATAAAGGAGTGAAAAGATGTGATTGTTTAGTAGAAAATGAAATAAACTGCAGATAGGAAGACAAAATTTTTTCCCTGACACATTCTGTACAGAGTAAATCTAAACATATAGAAAATGAATGAAGAAATACTCAGTACATTAATAATCATAAACATTAAATATAAAAGAATAATAATGTATCAATCTTTTACTTTTCTTTTGGAAAAAAAGTAGAAAATCATTTGGAATGTGATACAGAAACTTTCTTTATGGCTCTTCAGTGTATAGATTATTCATTCTGGAAAGCATTTCTCATAGCGACGGAGATGAGTTACACATATTATATGAGAGTAATTTTCACTAGGGTTAGATTATGGTAACAAGTCACCCCAAAATTTCAGTGGCTTATAATGGCAAACATTTATTTCATGTTACATGTCATTAAAAACTACCACATATATCATGGATGGCTGTTCTGAATTCTGTTTGTGTGTCTTCATACATCTTTTTTTTTTTTTTTTTTTGAGGTCAGGCCTGAAGGAGGATGTCAGATATGGCATATGATTTTCTTAGGGAGGACAATCAAGGCAAGGAAGCTGGAAGAAACATGCAATGGCTCTTAGGGAAACCACTTGGAATTGGCATGTCATTTTTGCTTACTTTTTATTAATCAAAGACACTCAGATGGAAACACCCACTACTGGGAGGTGCTGCAAGTCATAAAGAAGTGGGTGGAGAAATGGTGGGGGGTGGTTACTAGGAACAATATTATCATCAGACACACATACAATACCGATCATTTATCATTTTCCTGGGTCTCCCAGAATTATCAAGTGAAACACTACAGTTACATATATTAGGATATGTATGCACAATTCTTCCTAGGTGTCAGGGATCTAGAGGAAAATTTCCACATCCTTTTCTAGGAGACTTACAAATGGCAGTGAATCTACACATGAGGTATTAGAAGGATAGCAATTAGGAGCAATGAATTAATGTGCAGATAATCATCTGAGTAGGTCTTAAAAATAATGTCTAATGAAATATTAGTGATATATATATATATATATATATATATAGAGAGAGAGAGAGAGAGAGAGAGAGAGAGAGAGAGAGAGAATTAAATGTTATACACAAACAAGACATTTTATCAAGTAAGTTGATTAAGGACTGCACAGGATCTGCTTCTATTCTTCACACTTGAATAAATCCTACTGTTCTCACTCTCACCTTCCATTGTCTGGTGAATTTCATTCTTCATATTTGTAAGACAACAACCTAGCAAGAAGTTGTCAGTGGGCTGCTGAGGTCTTTTGCAACACCGAAGAGCACAGCCTGCCATTTAGAGCTGCAACATTGAGAGTTTCAACACACCACTCAATAGTAGAGAGAAGAATCTGACCTTGCCAGCCATAACCCTCATAGCTAACACCAGTAGGCGTCCCCTGCTGTGATTACCTGCTAACACTGAAATGGGCTTTCTTGGCTACAGAGGCCTACATCTTGCACAGGCCCCTCCCGCCAGCAGAAAGTGGAAAATCAAGTTTCATCTCAAACTTTGTTTTCAAATGGATTAAGTGAAAATTAACACAAATATAACCCCCCAATTATGTATTCAGACATTTATCATCTCTCATTCACAATATAGATTCCAGGACAGGTGACTAATGGCTGTCAAACTCTCACCAGAAAGAAAAAAAGAAAAAGGAAGGAAGAAAAAGAAAGAAAGGAAGAAAGGAGGGAAAAGAAAAAAAAAGATGGATAAGAGTAAGTCTCTTCTATAAGATTACAGAGAAGGTTTCTACATAATATATAGGAACAAAATATAAACAAGCAAGCAAATATCTATCAACAAGCAAGATTTTACTTGCTATTACCAAAATACCTGAGCAGAACAACTTAGAGAAGAAAAGTTTTTTGGGGGTTCACAGCTTTAGAAGTCTCAGTACATAGATGTCCAGCTCCATTGCTCTGTGCCCAAGGCAAGCGAGCACATCATGAGGGAAGTACATGGCAGAGAAGTGCTGCTCCTTTGGCATCTGGGCAGAAAGCAGAGAAGAGGGAGGGGAAAGAGGCCAGAGGGAAAAATAATCCTTCCAGGACTTGTCTTCAGTGACCTATCTCCTCCAATGTTTCCCCACCTGCCCACAGTTATCACTCAGTTCATGCAAACTAGGATGGATTGATTAGGTTGTAGCTCTCACAGTCCAAAAATATCACTTCTGAGTATTCCTGCATTATCACAGGAGCTTTGGGGAGACACCTCATATCTAAACCATTACAATCTCTAAAACATTAAGTCCCTGAATTAATTTGGAATTCCTCTTGTTTATCTTCTTTCAGGTACCTTGAAGTTTATATTGCTTGTGTCCCTGTATTGAGTTGGAATCTAACACATGTCCCCTAATATGAACCCTGTTCAAGTTACCTTTGCTGATAATTCTCCGCTTGATTCAGCTATGGCCCAATTGTATTTAACGGTTCTGTGTTTGGGATTGAGGTCGCTGATAGCTTCATGACTGTGACATGTTTGGTGGCTAGGAAGTTTCTGTGCAAAGACACAGAATGACTAGCTGTTGTAGCAATGTCCTTCATGAGGAGGCTCTGTGTTAGAGTCTTATCATCTTTGACCTTGATCTCAGGCACACAGCTCCTGGGAATAAAGGAACTCTCCTGTTAGACAACCACAATGTTTCATTGAGCCTAAATCTGTCCACATAACAGTAACTTTATACAATGGACTTTCTGGAGAGCTCCATCAAGCTCCTAACATTGCACATTGCAACTTATTACATAACTGAGGAATAAGCTGCATAATGTTGCTAGGTCTGTAACCTGCCTAGTAATACAATGAACAATATGTACTAAGGATGCCAATGACCTTTATTTATTGCTATAAATAAAGCTAGCATCTGAGGTGAGCAGTTTTTGCCTCAGCACTTTGCTTTTGTTTCCCTTTATTTTTCCTTACACTTGTATACTTTTTTCTGTTTTTATTTGATATCACAACTTATGTATAACCTATGTTAAATACACACGCACACACACACACACACACACACACACACACACGAGGAAAAGACATATTATAAAGGGGAACAATTAAGTTGCACTCACTAATTATTCAAAATTCAAAGATTTTAGACCTGAAATGGATACCTTCTATCACCTAACAGAATTCTTGAACAAGTGAAGATTAGGCTGAGAAAAATAATATGGATTAATTAAGATCAGATGCTTAATTGTTGAAAATCCAGATTCTCTCTAGTTATTTGAGGTTCCACTGCTTTTTATTCCACAATAGGTGGTTTCAGTCAAAGTTCTCCATGTCACTAAAGAGCTTCAGGATATGCTTCAGGGAACAAAGCAATTGTACCACAAGCTCCTCCTTTCAGGTTTATCTTGGGAAGACTTACTTACACCTATATATATTGGAATTTCATAAATTCCCCAGTTTTTTATTTAAGTGGTATAAAACATTGTTCTACTTAATACTGTTCTTGTACTTGCAAAAAGTTAAGCCGTTCATTATGTATTTAATTCAATACTGCTATTTTAATGGATATGTATGCATATTTCTCACTATTTCAAAAAACCCATTCAGCATGTAGCATGTAAAAACTGTAAAATCCTGGAGGTAATGAAGACAAGGTTTCAGATCTCAATTTTCTTCTGGGAAGGATAACGAACAGACGACTGAGGGAGATTTTTAAATTAATATGACACACACATAGGAAAGCTACTTCATCTAGTTGATATGTGCAAGGAATGATGCAATGTTGAAATATTCTGTACAATTTGGAAACAAAAAAAACTCAAATAATTAGGAAAAATATTCTAAGCAGAAGGTATAAATGAATTAAAATGAAGGATATAAATATGAAACATATTTTAGAAGCTAAAATTAATTCTAAGTGAAATTGGCTTATTTATCACTGTGACTAAAAGGCCTGACAACAGCAACGAAGAGAAGGAAAAATTTATTTTGGCTCACAGTTTTAGAGATTCAATTCATGGTTGGTCCACTCATTAACTCTGGACCAAAGGTTGGGAATTACATCATGGCGAAAGGGTAATGAAGAAAAGGAACTCAGAATATGACACCCAGGAAGCAGGGAGAGCGCTGCTCACCAGGGACAAAATATTAACTCTAAAATTATGCTCCCAGTGACCTTCTCCTTCCAGCCATGCCCTAACTGCCTCAGTTGCTGCCCAGTTAATCCATATCAGTGGACTAACCCATTAATTAGATTAAGGCTCTTACAACCTAATTATTTCATCTCTGAATAGTCTTGCCTTGTCTCACACATGAGCCTTTGGGGAACACCTCATATCTAAACAATAACAGCATGGTGATATAAAGAACTGGTTAAGAGCAGTGATATAATTTTACAGTCAGAGAAAACCATGCCATAAAGTGACAGTTGACATGTCAAGAGACCTGAGGGGAACAACTCATGTAGGTATTTAGAATTGGAGTAAAAATATATATGTTTATACCTTTCTGCCTCTATAGGCATGTATGTGCAGAGAGAAAGTTGGAGGGGACCTTACATAACTGAGAAAAGTCAAGAAAGAGAGTATGACTAGGAGAAGAGTGAAATGGATAAGAGAAGGTGGTAAATTCTGAGAAAGATGATCAAGTCCATGGGGAGGTGGTACATATTATATTTGGGATTAAAGCCATTATAAGGGTGTTAATGTATAATTCTGAATAAAAGTAAAAGTTCCAAGTGTTGGAGAGTTTTATTCTGAGACAGCAATGATCTTAATCACTAGCTTCTTCCCTGAGAACAGGTTAAGGTGGGGATTGGCAACGAGACCATTAGGGATCCTTGCAATATTCCCAAGAATAAAATGGAGGAAAGTGGTTGGATACAGGATATATTGTGAAGGTGGAAATTATAGCAATTTTCTGCAGGTTGCATATGGGTTAAAGAGAAAGAATAGTTTTCCCTATTAAACAGCAGATGTGGTAGATTATAAACATGGTCACAATCATATATGGAAGACCTGATGTGCATTCACCAAGGTGAGGCCTGAAAAACTTTTCAGATTCCTTTTTTGCAGCATTTGGGATTCCTGATACCATAAAATATGGAGAATGGGTAAACCTGTTAGAAAAAGAAAACTGGAAATCCCAGGAGCTCTTATGATTTTGACAGCCAGTCTTCTAGTGGAAAATGTGTAGCTGAAAAATAGCTACCCAGATACCACAGAGGCAGCTCAACATCAGTTGTTAATCCACAGAATGTTGAACTCAATGAATCAAAGTTTTCTTAAATCTCTCAGTATTCTCAGGTTGTTTGTCAGGTAGTAACAATGAACCATCTATAAATTCATTGCTGAATTTAGATCAGAATATCACTGTTTCCTACAGATCTTAGTATAAAGTAAAATTGCCTACTATTTGTAAACCAAGAGCTAAAGAAAAATCTTTACACTAAATCATTAAAGACCAGAGAAATGTGGGTGGCAACCCACTAGCACAAACATTTATACCCTGTTAATTCTCTTCAGTAACTATTATTGAAAGGTCAATATAGGTTTATAAAACTGCCTATGCTGAGCCTACTCCTCTCTCATGTGCATAAAAGATTTTCTCATATCTTCTTCTTTCTGCGTATATTCCCAAAATTTCGTTGTCAATTGTCACTCTCATTTGATAACTTTCACTAAAGGGAAAGAGGGAGAAAATTCAAATGAGAACCACTATAACCAGCCAACCACAAGACCCAACAGCTGGATTTTTGCTCATTATATATGCTTTGCCTCGTCTGTGTTGATATAAATAAACTAACTTTATGTTTTTACCAAAAAACATCTAGTCTAACCATTTCTGCACAAGATCTTCTCTCACGTTTTCAAATCAATGTTCCACTGTCTTCCTATTTCTTCAGAAATGATTTTCTTCTCTTTGTTAAATCTTTCTTGCCCTTTAATCTCCAATTTTGATCTACACTCATAAATTAAAATAGCAAACATAACCTATTTTCAAATGAGTAGTCATGAGTAAATTTTTAAGGGAAGATTGACTTTGTTGAGTATATAAACAGATCATATTATTTTAGCATTTATAAATGATTTAATGTGGGAAATTATTATTTTACATCAACTTACTATCTATCAGATTACATACAATTTAGAGAAACTGTTAGCATTTTTACTACAAAATATTTTATTATCCAGAATAGTTTCCTTTGACATTTTAAATGAAAATTTACTGAGTCTTTTTCCTCTCTGGAAATTTTGCTTTTTAAAATTTCAAATATATTATTTCATCTGTTGTCTTTTATGTTATTTGGAAACACATCTAATTAGAATTCAGGGAATTATTTTATTCTTTTGGCAATAGAAGTTACAATGTATGCCAGTTGTACAGTCTTGATCTTCAATATCTGAAATTCAAGCTTTCTGAAATAATAACTCTCAATTCATTGCTGGTATTGCAAAAATATAGTTCTTATTTTCTATATTCTATGTAATAAGCATCATTCTCCTGCAGATACTTCATTTAAGGTTTTATGGAAACGTTTTCATTCATTGCCTTGGAAATTTTTATAACTCACCTCCTGTGAAATTTTTATAAGTTGCTTTTTTTCATGTGAAAAATATAATTTTTAAACTAAATATTCCCTTTGAATTTTGCATCATCTCTTTATTAGGCTGTTTATTGTTTTGAGACATGTTAGAAAAAATATTTCCCAGATACCCATTTTGTTCCCTGGTAGAATTTTCAGGTACACTAAAGAATGATGATGTGATTGCTTGAAGTGGTATTCCAGCTGTGCTCAGCAGGCAGGAAAATCTACGTCTAGACACATGAATCAAGCTTGCGTGCATGCACAGCATCACAGAAATTGGTTGGTATAACCTGGAGAAGTCTGTAAATGATCAATGATTCAGGGATATGACTAGTGCTGGCTTTCCTGGAACAAAATGAATTATTATTTTTTTCTTTCTATTTGAATAAAATTCACCTTGAAAAACCATGGATTATGACAATTGCTTTAAAAAATAATTCTATTTCCAGTATTTAAGCATCTCAATAACATTATGCCTTGGGTAATAACATCACATACAAATTTCAAAAATTAATACAATTGACTCTTAGTGTAGAGAGATGTTACATTTTCTAGAGGTAAAACTGGAAATGTGCATACACTTCTTACATCTACTTTCTGAAAAGAGATAGGAGTCAGATAGTAAGAAGACACTGAGGCTTGTGGAAGTATGGTTGTTTTGAAGACCATGGAAAGTATTTAAAAATACATGTTGTAGGTAGTACAATTGAGAGCCGAGAAAAAAATAAATGGATTTCAAATTGGCAACACAATCCTGGGTAAATTTCAATGGCAAGGGTTTAAAATAGAATTAATCAGCACCTTTCATGACCATAAACAAAGTACCTAACCTGGTGGAGAAACAAAGTAATTAAAGATATGTGGAAATAATTTTGATAGAAGGTCATAGGAAAAGATGATCAAGGAAATAAATGTACTATAGTATAAATGTACCATTTTAGTAGTATCGAAATTTGAGAATGAAAATGGTTGAGGAAGTAAAGTGAAATTTGAATATTAGTAGGTGAGATATTTGATGCATTTTAAAGAACTGGAGCTTATAAAGAAAACGAACAGTGCTGGGCTATAGCTTAGTGGCAGAGCACTTGCCTAGCATGAGTGAGGCACTGGGATAGATCCTCAGCACCACATACAAATAAACAAATGAAATAAAGGCATTCTGTCCATCTACAACTACAAAAAAGAAAAAAGAAAGAAAATGAACAGGATAAAGTAGGAGAAAATTAAAGAAGTTGGAAAAAATTGACGTTCAGAGGAATTGCTAATTTTGAAATACTTAAGGTAGACTTATATTAAATAATAATAAAACAAAAACTGGGCTATGTTTATAGATTTTAAACTGGAAGGGAAGTGGATGGGTTAATCTTGATGAATTAAAGAAGCTATGAAGATCAGGGAAAATACCAAATGAAAAGAGGTCAATAAATTTTTAACAAATGAAGGATACCATTAAAGATAGTATATCTTTTGTTCTTAACAATAATGATGATCAAGAACATGCTAGTTGTTTCCCCTGCATTCCTGACTTGGAACAAAAAAAAAAATAAAGCCCTTTTGACAAAACAGTGAAGGATGCAGTGGATATCCAGGGACAAACAGTTTCTCATGATTTAAGAAAGAAGATAAAGTGTTGAAGCACAAATTCGAAGTTCAACTAGAGCATTTCATTATAGGTTGGAAGTTCAATTACTGAAAGAATGGATGAAGGCCATGACCTATTAGGTTTAAAGAAGTCACATTCCAGCCCCTAGAGCAGCTCTTATGTAGGGTGGATAAACATCTGGAATTGCCACAGGCCCAGGCAGGAGACTTAATTTAATTGAAATAAGAGCCAAAAAATCTGCATGGGATCACTCCAGTGAAGGACTAAATGACCCCACTACATTAGCTAAAAGAAATACAATCTAGTCAGGGCCAATAAGATAATCTAACAACAAATTAAAGGAAACTGCCACATCATAGAAACCAAAAAAGCTAAGTCCCTGAGAGAGAACCATCCAAATCTGAATGAGTGGGGGAAAAAAAGGAGCTCACAAGTTTACTAGCTACACTTCAGTGGATACCAACATATAGGATCCATTACAAAACCAAACTACACAACTCCAGAACACTACGAACATTTCTAAATTTAAAGCTACGTTTCTCTAAGCATTATGATATCTTCAATACTCCTGTTTTACCTCCACATCTACATATTCTTATGGTTTGGAAAATATGAAGAAAAAAATCTGAAGAACTGAATATTTAAATAACTAAATTGCAGGCTGGGTTTGTTGTGGCTCAGCAGTAGAGCACTCGCCTGGCATGTGCTGGGTTCGATCCTCAGTACCACATAAAAATAAATAAATAAAGGTATTGTGTCCAACTACAGCTAAAAAGTAAATATATATATATATTATATATATATATAATATATATAATATATATATATTATATATATATATTATATATATAAAACAGTAAATTGCTTCAAGTGAAGTAGAATGAGTTGCTATTACATGGTAAATACAAATGCCCCTGCCATATATACCAAGGGACTGTAGTATATCCTTATTATTTTTTAAAATTATTCTTTCATCAACCTGATATACTTCATGTTAACTGAAGCGTTCCAATCCATTTCTTTGCTCTTGTCTTATTACTTGCTTTGTGCAGTGCATTTTGAGCAGACTAACCCAAAGCCATGTCCAAGTAGATGCTTTAAATGTTTTCATATGGATTCCTGGAGTCTCTCTGTTTCTTTTCACCATGGGGACAGAATGTTCCAACTGAAATCCACTCCTTCAACTTGCCTTCTAGAAAGACACAATATATGAGGCCAAGTCTACATGAGTCAGACAAGCCGGACACAGATGTCAAGGCTGCAAGTGAACTTCATCTTACATACGACACGGACAAGAAATGAGTATTCATTGCATGCACAGAGAAATTGTTTTTAAATTTTTTATACTAACATCAAAGCTGGATGATTATTAAATGGGTTTATAAAAAGAGCTTGTAAATTATAACAATGCAGAGAGCTTCAACTATAGAGTCAAATGGAATGATAATAAAAGCTAAACTCGGATAACAAATATTAGTAAAGTCTACCATGAAACTTGCCTCTCTCTTTTTGCAAGTATTTTAGCTATAGAATGAATAGACTTGGGTTCTTTCCCATTAGTTATTTTAATGTATTTTTGCTGGACAAATTATCGTCATCGTCATTGATTTTCTGATATATTCATTTTAACTACTGTGCTTAAATAATACCTTTTATGATTTCCCCAGTATTAATGTGCCCAACATATTCTTTTTCCATAAATTAAGTCACTAAAAACATTGAGTTTATAAGGTATTAACATTGCAATTTGGGGATAGTCAATTTTTTATAGAAAATCATTCATAAAATTCAAATTTTTAATAACTCTGACTAACTACAGAAAATGATAAAAAGATAACTAATCAAAAAAATACCCTAAGTGCATATAAGTTAATTGAATATCTACTTTTGGCCACTACTGAAATATTGGCATCAATTATTTTTCTAGAATAGAATAATATTCAATGTGATTTTCCTAATTAAATTAAATATATTTTCATGACATTGAAATGCATAAATGGATTTTATTCTGCCAATTCCTTATTATTTTCACTGTATTCATTTGAGTTAATTAGGCAAAAAGTATAAGAGGTACTTCTATTGTATTAATAAAAGATTCGAAAACACTTTTCTGTAGCTCAATTGCTAAGGCAGAAAAATATTTACCTCAGAAAAAAATCCTTAGTGTGATTCTGTAAATTAGGTCTCTCACAGCTGTCTCTTAATATTTATAACAGTGAAGGAGAAAATAAATAGCTTCAATTATTTCTTCAAGTATTAAAAATAGGTCAATGGATTTGATTCCACTGTACTCTGAAGCATTCTACTTACTATACTCAAAAAGAATTCAACACTCTCACATTTAAGTCCCTAAAACCAAAATCAACACAACTTTTGACAATGTTTTACTGCACTTGAGTAGCCCAGCTTCACATTATTAGAAAATAGTTTGATGTTTCTCATTGGCTTCAGTATAAGTTTTTGCTAGAAAAGCTTAGGCATCATAAAATTTATAAGAAAGAAAGAAAAAAAGATAACCACACTCTTTCATAGTGAACTGATCATGCCTAGCTTCTAACCTCCATGGGAAGTTTTATTCTTCAGAGGATGCTACTTGGACTTCTTATATTGAAATACAGAAAATGTTGCATGCTAAAGGGATAAATAAGCACCAAAGCAGTGAAACAAATAAGTTTGCCTTGATTTCTGCTGATATTGCAATTCTCTGAATTTTTTCTGTATATGGAAAATAAAAATCGCTTTCTAATCTTCCCACTTAAAATTAATATATATACGGAGACATCTAAGTACAAACTAAGGTCTTTCAATGACTTCACATTAAATGTGACAGTAGCCTACCTCTTCCACTACCAAAGTGTTCATTAAAGCCTGCAAGCTGCTGCCACAAGTCTTCTCTGAAGGTTTCTGTGCATTTCCCCTTTGATTTCACATTTTTAATTGGTTTAACCAAAAAGAGCATAATCTGTACCTGGAAACAGGAAGATGTCCAAGTTTCATATTAGCTTTCTTATCTCTAGTGGCTAACTCTTGCAATACAGAATACTAACGAACAAAATTTAAGGACCTCTGTGACTAGGAAAAAAGGGAAGGAAAATCTTCATTTTTGGAAAGTTTTGCCATTAGGCCACATGGCCCCATGCAATTTTCTCTGGTGTAGTCTCAAACATATTGTAAGAAGATTTCCAGTGAGTTGAGTTCTTTTTGTTAAGGTGTTATATTGCCAAGCTGTTAGAGTAATGCAGCTGGGTCTAAAATTTTTTGGCTTTTTAGTCAAAGCTGAACACTGTCCATAGAATTTTCTGAGCCACTTCCAACATACAGTAGCAGCTGCTGTGTTTATGTATAATACCACTGTGCAAGTGGCAATTAAACTACAAAATTCTAGATACATAGTCGGGAAGCAGCAGGCAGTCAGCACACAACTGGCATTGAGCTAAAACAGAAAAGAGTCCCACTTCTGAAATGTACAGGGAAGCTAACAAACCTACATTGCAATGTACATAAAATGGTGAGTAAAAACCAACACTATTTGATAGCATAGGAAAAGAATCTTTAGAATGAATTATAATTTTTTTCTCTTTCTCCATATGTGACTTCTAAATATAATTACAAGGGTCATGAATCCTTTGATATTATAAAACAATTAGTATTTAAGATTCCTCATCTATAATAAAATATTTCAGTTTATGCCCTATATGTGCAGAGTGCTCATACTTATGAGGGCAAATGATTTTGAAATAATTATAGGTTTTTCTTTTGACCTTTGGGGTACATGAATAAGAATATCAAATGGTTCTGATAAAAATAAAAAGCAACTACAGTCACAGGCATTGCACCTACCATTCCCTGTCTTTGACCTTCCTAAAATTTTCCTAAAAAGTAGTAGTCAGTTCAGTAGACAATATTTTTCAGGACTTATCATAAACACAAAGGGGACATATTAGATGTGATCATCTTCTGGGATATTAAAAGGAACAATTATATCCCATGTGGGCCTATTTACTCTTAATTTATATAGTGTCTAATGCTAAAATATTCCATATATTGTTAAATAGATCTTTTTATGTTTTAAGGTGACTACTATCTTGGTATCACCTTTAGGAGAACTAATTTATTTTTATTATCTAATGATTTATTAAAGAGTATAAAGTATTCTTTTGTTTTAATTTATACTCATTCTCTCATCCAATGAATGAAAGCTTAAATATGAAGCTAAAAATATGTGGGTTTCATGTAAAAAACACAGATAAAATCACTATCTACTTATAATATTTTTAAACACTCCTGGAGTTTCAGATACTACTTCTTCCTATACCTCTTCTCAGTTCTCACTTTCCATGATACCACAGAATCCTGTTGTTTCTGACATCAGCACAGATGCAGGGGTACATGTCGAGAGGGTATATGTATTTGAAAAGATTCCAGAAAAGCTGAAATTTGATGCTATCTGAAGACTCATTACTTGTAAATGTGGCATGATCCTTTAAGACAGTTTAAATTTGTGATTCCTTTAGATAATTAGATCTATATCCCTCTCAAGTGTTTATGGTAGAATAGGGCATTTGGGAATGTGGTGGCAGCAGCACTAGATCAATTACACTACCATCTTTATGAAGTAGGAATCCATTTTATACTCTTTCCTTTTGTTTTCCAACACCCCTTCAATCCTTTATGCCTTTGGTTAAATAGGTGCTCAAAATGTATTTAGATTTTATTTTTAGATATCGAAGATTTCTTATTTTGGGGTACCAATCTTACAAAATGTAATCTATTTGAAATATTTTTATCTCAAAATCACATTGACCTATTAAATAACTTTCCATATATGATTTTTAAATAAATTGGTGGCTTGAAAGACATTTTTCATTTATGATGATTCTAATTGCTGTGTCTTAAGACTTAAGAAATTCAAGTTTACACTTGGAATGGAGATTGCTACTTGGCCATTAAAATCAATTTTCCCTGTGCTGTTGTATGAAATGGATTGTCCTTCAAGTGACCAATTTTTAAAGCCTCCATGTTTTTGAAGACTGTTTGCATTGACCAATTGGCATTTCTTTTCTATTTTCTTCCACCTTGTGAACTACTTTCATAAGGGCCTCTTACATCCCTGTGTGATCACTTGGTTCTTTTTGAACATTAAAAATGATGGATGTCAATTTCTTGCCTGGTTTCAGAAATTCTCCATGAACATATCCTTCAATTTCTGCTCATTGAACAATTAAAAATGAAAATCTAAAGTCAAATCCCTGGACCTAAGCAGAAGTGGAAAGACTTCACTGAAAGACTCTGTGTGGCAGAGTAACTGCATAGCGGGACATCCAGGAGGCCTAAACAAACAAGAACATGGACATTTGAGCAGGAAATAAAATTTGTTGTGTTTAGATACTGAGATATTTAGGTTTCTTTGTTCCTGAAGAATAACATAGTCTACACTAAATAAAACAGCCATTTGTATACAGAAATGGGTTGCCTGGAAAATAAATCCCTAGGTATCATTACCTTCATGTTTAGATTATGGGTGATGAGGAATTTTACATTGAAAATTGAAAAGATGTGTTATGTTCAGCAAAACTTAAATTGGTTAAATTGTCAACTTTCATAGAATTGAAGGCTAACTATGTGCTTCTCTGATAGAAGCTATAAGGCAAAAAAAAATGGAAAACAATATTATATAGTATATGTGTTGGTTAACATTTATTATTTTGGGCAAAATATGACAAAAAAGAGATGAACATAGAAAGGAATTGGATGGGTTATAAGTAGAAAAGAAAGGTTATAAAGCGTCAAGAAATTCCTATACTTCAGAGTTGAATAATTAAGATTTTACATATAATTTAACAAGTTAAAAATAGAATTACAAAAGTCTTTGAACAGCATAGGACTGGTAACCCTGATTGAACAAAGTGATCAGGACCTATTATGATATGGTCTTGAGAAAGAGGCACTGGAGCAAAAAAAAAAAAAAAAAAAAAAAAAAAAAAAAACAATAAATAAAGGATATTTGAAAGATATATCCAAAAAAAAAAAGAATGTTAAAATTCGTTTGGAACACACTGAAGTGAATAAAATGATTTTTTTATAGGAATGTATTGCCTAGAAAATAAACCAGTCAAAAAAAGTCTTTTAAATATGACGTGCATTGTAGTTGCCAGGATCTCTATCCTCTGCTGATACCACCCTACTTGAAGTCCACCACCATCACTGTGAGGTTAGAAGTTGCCTTGTTATCTCTACCTAGTGATGAAAGTGCTGACCTTTCCTTGTACTCTCCTTTCCAAAAGCCTCTGGTACTACCATTTGTTAAAGTAAGAGATACCCTGCATCTGCTAGGTGGGGAATTCATGACCCCTATGAAGTTTTTGCTGACACTGTGAAACACAGTTCCTAATTAGAATCAAAAGAGGGCTGAAAATCAAAATTCCCTACTCAGCTGGTACCAGCTTTGAGGTGGATGGTGGTACACTAACCAGCTCATTACCATCTGTCAGGGTAGAATTTCAGGCTCCTGACTGGCCCTTGACTGGGGTGGATCCAGGTGCAGATGTGGATGTTGGTCTAGCCACATTTCTTGTTCCAGGTATGTGGCTGGATTTTAGATTTACTGGCTAAACCTTTACTGTATGGTTTTGCTTTTCTTTCCTGGTCCATTGGCTGGAGAGAGCAGTTTGTATGGATTGCACCCATTGACATTTCCCTCTTGCCAGCTTCTCCCACGTACTCTGGGAGACCAGAGGCAAAATGAAAACCTGGAGAACTTTCACATTGTTCCTTGAGTTTTGATTTTCCTGGCTAGTCTGGTTTATTCTCTCCATCTTCAGAGTCTTCTTAAATATAATATTTTGTATATAATGCCCAGGATTTTTTTATTGTAATTGATTAAAGAAACGGGGAAAAGTATGTTTATTCTATCTTCCTGGAAGCCAATGTTATAAGTATGATTCAAAAAAATGTTAAAAATAATATTAATTTTATGAAAATGTTCAAGCTCAGAGAAATTCTAATGCAAGTAAATCATTACACAGTGGGGACATATGAAGCTCAGAAATGTCAATTGGATTCTTCAAAAATTCTGAGATTAAGGAAATAACTTCTATTGAGCCCTATATTGCTTCAATCCTAATTGTGAAATTTTCTATCCCATCAAGTTCTGCTATTTTCCTGATGCCTAGAAATTAAATTGAAATATTTCAGAGTAAAATGGTGAACATTTAAAATCATTTTGTGGTTACCAAAATTGGTCCTATGAATTACTTTTATTTAAAATTTTCCCATTGTCTGTGTTAATACACCAAATATTAACTCTACCCCCACCACTAATTCTTCAATTTCATTCTTTCTGTACTTTTGCACGTAGAGTAAGTGGATTTGAAAAGAATAATTCACACTTAGAATCTCCTTGTTAACTAGTGATTTGCCATCATCATCAATTTTGGATTTGTTGTTACCATCCATTTATCATGCTTATCTTTACTTTTTCTCTTACGTATTTGTCCTCTTTCTAACATTCTTTGGAAGTGATTATTCTTTTGCACTGCTCTCTCAACATTTTTTTTTCAATTTTTTGATATATTTCTACCCCTTAGTTAAATTGTTACTTAAATTTGACTTTAAAAGTTTATGGTCACCATTATTCTTATTGAAAACAATTGTGAACCCCAAACTCTTTTGATTCTAATTACCAAGCTGCTATAGACATGTTTCATTTTTCAGTCTTATAATTCTACGTAGGGAATATTTGTTCATCAAATTAATCATTGTTATTTCTGTCTCACCATGTCAATTTAGTTGGTCATCAATTTTCCTCTCAAAAATTTCTTTGAGAATCAACATCTCTTGCTTAATCTTTATTACTATCTTCCAGTTTTATTCTATTAGAAGAACATCCCTGTAGTTTTATTTTTAATTTTTTTATTTGTTCTTTTTTGTTATACATGACAGTAGAATGTATTGACATGTTACACATACATGGATTATAACTTCCCATTCTTTCAGTTGTTCATGATGTGGGATTACACGAGTCCTGTATTCATATATGAACATAGGAAAGTAATGTCCAATTCATTCTACTGTCTTTCCCATAGTCTTTTCATAAAGTATTTTATCAACTATTGTAGAGTCATTGTTTCATTGCACATAATAATGCTATTTTTCTGCTCTCAGCAATTTAAAGGTGTTGATAAGTTTACATCATGTGCAAATATAATCTAAGAATTACTCAATATTATGTGGTGTGTGAATGTTTGTGCTATCTCACTGTATTTATGTGCATTTTTGAAAACGTTCCAATTTGAATGAAGTCCACTTGACGATAACCTAATTTCTCCAACAATAACAATCAATTGTCTCAAACTGTAATGCAGCTATTATTTTTCTCCTTGCTGTGGCTTCATGTTGACAGCAAAATCAGTACAACTGGAAGTGTCATTCATCTCCTTGATCCAATGCACCCCAGGTCAAGTAGAAAGTTTTTGGTGACAATTTTCAGCACAGAAACATACAAAATTCATGTTTTGAAATGAAATATTTATAGGATGTCCTTCCAAATGTTAAATGGGTGTTCTGTAAAAGAAGTAACAATTTTGATCATTTGATTCTAGTATTGAAGAAAGCATGACCATGAGTCAAAACTCAGATCCCAGCATATGTGAGACTTGAGTGTATGAAGCAAAGAGTCTGTTCTTAGGTACTTATTAAGCTATAGTCTCTTGATACCTGCAGGTGAACATGGCTGTTTTGATCTTGTTGAGGGTTATAATTGTAAGATATGATGTAACTTCCTTTATTTTCTAATATCTATAATTGCTTTGAAAATTCTACTGAGAGTTTACTACTTCTGATCATTTGTGGAAAAATTTTTTTGATTTGTTTTTAAAGTTTTTACTATTTCTTCTCTGTATGATACTAAGATATGTGTATAAATTAGTTTTAAAACACTTCTTGGGACTTCATAATCTCCTATGACATGAGAATCATATGTTTTATTGACTTTGGAATATACCTAGTCATTATTGAATTTGAGTATTATCTGCTCTAATTCTCTATTCTGTCCTTCTGGAACTCTTTCTAACCATGTCTTCAATTTTCTTTCATTTTTCCTTCACTTCTGTTTTAAGCAAAAATTTCAAAAACACAAACTTGAAGTTTTTCTTTTCCATAGGCTTACATGGCATTATGGTTTCAATTTCATTGAAATATTTCTGCATGTATCAATTTTAGTTTTATTCTTGCCTGTAGTTTGTTGTCATATTTCCTCCAAATTTTCTTTTCCTAGATTTACCTGTAATTTTAAAATATCTCAAGCCCATTATTCTGTGGCTAAGCCTATGAAAACTGAGTACAAACAAGAAGAGATGATTTTACTGTTATCATGATACAGATTTTTAAAAGGAATTTTAAAATGAACCAGCAATTATTATTTAATGGTCCTGATACTATAGAAGATAGAAACTACAATGGATGCTCAGGGAAATTAAATGTAGCTCTTGAGTCTTTATCAGATATACCTTTAGAAGAAAAAGGCGGGGAAAGGCTCATATTTTGTACCATGTACATAATGGAATGCTAACAATGTTATCCTTGAGAAGTTTTAAAAATTGTTGAATATCCTAAAGTGACAATATAGTGGAAAAACAGTAGAAAACAGTTTGAAGAAAATAAAGCTTAAAAAATATCCAAGAAATTTCCCCCATTTTTACCTTCATTCTTACTTTCTATTCTTTTGCTACCCCTTGACTCAGTCTCCCCATAAAATGCAATTTTAGGGCCTTGAGGATTCCCTCCCCCCATTTCTTCTTTCTTTCAGCTTCTACATTATTCTTAAACTAGTGACCATAGCTTTTCTCTGTATGCATTGTGAGACATGTATATGTTGACTTTTCTTTAAAAACACAAAGTATCTAAATATAAGAAGCAATTTCTGCAGAAATGAAATGGCTTTTTGTTTTCTATTCCATGGTCAACTCAAAGTAAAGATACAGAGCTCTATTAAATCTCTTTTTAATCGTATAAGTGCCCTGATGAAATTGTCTCACTATACAAAATCATTATGTTAGACACAAATTAAGGCATACACAAGACATTACAATGGTATTTAAAGTGAAATATTTATGAAGTGATTTAAATACTAATGACACAGCATTCCTAAAGGAGTCACAAAATTAAAGGATAAGAACATTCCACCCCAGCATTTTAGTGAGTGAGTCTGTTTCATGTTGCATATATTGTTTCTCATTACTCAATTCTTCGAGTGTAGCCAGGGGATAGAAGACAAAAAGGGCTTGTGGAGAATGAAGAATTGTATGGGAAGGACACGTCCTTCTCTTTTATCCTTGAGTATTAGTACCAAATTCTGCTTTATATAGTTTGTCAAGAGGCCCCTATGTTCTAATTTTAGCTATCTCAGATTTGATCTTGACCTTCATATTCAAGATTATGTGTTCTGCTATAAATAACTGTAAACATCCTTCAGTTCAATCCTGCCATCACTTGCAACTCTCTGCTCTGTCTTTTCCAGCATGTTGGAAATTCATTTTCCCATTGTTAGAAGACAGGTAATGCAGCTCTAGCTGTGACATGCAGAAATTACCTACTCCAGCAAAGAGGAACACATTTCCTCTCATGTGTATTTATATTGTCAATGAGAAAACCTTTCTCAAATGCCCTTGAGCAGACTTCCCCTGATTTCCAACGGATAACTTTAGGTTACATGTGCATATGACCTTGACCAGCACATGATCCACCAACCCTTGGGTGTGTAGTTTTACCTGTGCACATGGGTCTACAGATAACAATGAATCAAACAGAACCAATGTCGTTGGGATAAGGGATAAGGGCTGGAAATGGTTTATTTTTAAATTTATTTTATTTTATTTTATTATTTATTTATTTTTTTTGGCTGTAGTAGAGATGGAACGTGGAGTACTTTACTGCTGAGCTATATCCCTAACCCTTTTCATTTTCTCCTTTTGAGACAGGGTCTCCATAAGTTGCTCAGGCTCAGATTGGCCTTGAACTTGTGGTCTTCCTGCCTCAGCTTCTTGAATCTCTGGAATTATAGGCATGTACCAAACCTGATATGGAAAGGCTTATAATAAAAACGCTAAACTAATATGTCATGACTCTAGAGCATTTTTCTAAAATTAAATAAAATAATTCCAAAGAAGAAAACAGGAATTGATAAAATTGATTTAATTATGGTTTAAATTGTTACTCAGTGTAGAGGTACCCACCATCACTGTGAGTTTATTAACTCTTAATTTACTTACCACTCTGACACTTATAAAGCTAATTTCCTAAAACTCTTAATATTTGCCTCAGCAATACAAAGATGAGATGGACAGATTAAAATAAGCATTTAACAGTCTAAAATAATATTTGATAAAATTTACAATCCCATATTAAAATTTTCATAAAGAAATAACATTAATAATAATTTTACATTGGGCTGAAGGAAGATTTGCACCTCATTGGCTCTTAAACTGTCACCATATAAAAACCAAATGTAATGTGTTTGACAGTCTAGATCTATCTAGATATAGATATAGATTTAAATCATCATTATTTATGTTTCCGCTTATCATTTTAACATTGCGATAAAAAAGGGCAAACAAATTTTAAGAGTAGGTATCATAAGTAGAAAAAATTTAGTGCCCAAATTTGAAAGAAAAAGTACATTTCTCTGGATAATACCTCACTCCTTGGTTTCAGTTAAAATGAGGTATATTGGGACTACAAAATAAAACAAACAAAATCTATCACAATGATTAGAGGAGTGTGGCAGGAGAAATACCTCTCATTACTGTCTGCTATAACATTAACTCAAAGAAATAAAAACTAAAAATCATGTAGTAGATGATGTGGTTCTCTTTAAATTATTTTAGCTTTCATGCAAATGAAATGTTTTATGCCAAAAATATTCTTATCTAAGAAATATAATTAAATTTATAAGATAATGGTTTTAATAATTATCTCTTAAAATATCAACATTTCATATTTCAGAGTTCCTATATTTTAGAGGTGGCATATGTAAATGTAACTATGCAAATCAACTTAAGTGCTGTCTCAGTGTTAAAAATAGCAAATTCTTTAAGGTATGATAGGTTCCATTTTCTAGTTAACAAAATTATTGTTTTAAATGACTGACTGTAAAAGTGGTTTAATATTTGCATCACATAAACAGACGATATCATGAAATAAATTTCAGAATATTATTTAAATCAGGTCAGACTAATATAGAAATTGAAGCTAAAATAAGCTATGTAAAATAAGACTCTATTTCAGTACAAGGGGAGAGTGATGGTTATGTCTGGATATGAGGTGACCCCACTTTTTACTGCTAAATGTTTTTCCTTGTTTACCTTTAAAGGTAACCTATATGGATTTAGCAAATTGATCTCTAAGAAACATTTAAAAAGACCATAAAACAAAAACACAGTTTTGTATTGTTTTTGGTTTTGGTACTTGGGATTTAACTCAGGGGCACTCAACTACTGAGCCACATCCCCAGCCCTGTTTTGCATTTTATTTAGAAACAGGGTCTCACTGAGTTGTTTAGTATCTCACTTTTGTTGAGGCTGGCTTGGAACTTCTGCCTCAGCCTCCTGAGCTACTGGGATTACAGACATGTGCCACCACACCTAACACAGCATAGGTTCTGAATCATAGTCATGTTATACAAAAGATTTTTATGATTTATTTGTACATTTTTTAGTATTGCATTAAAACTTAAAAATTTCTATCCAAGCCACTTATAATTTCTTTTGTTTCAAAACAAGTACCTAGTAAAATTATTTAATAACTAGTTACTGAAAGAACATAAACATCTCAATATCATTCCCCCAAATTTGGGGAAAAAAAGAAAACAATATGAAGGTCTATGTATTTTTCAAAATTCATATCTAGGATGTATAAACATTCTCTAGAATGTTTGACCAGAAGAAATTCATTCAAAACAAATGTAGTGTGTGTCAATCCCCCTATACAGGATTATACTAAACAATGCCCTAACTACATTTAAGCCTCCAATATACTTAATACTTCTATTCACCATTTTAGAGAGAAAAACTAACATTTTATTAGGCTCATCATGTAAATGTGTTAAGTTGCATTCTCATTCTGTTGTATTTCTAATTAAAATGTGATGATATCTGTGAAATTTGTGATTAAAACTGGAATACATGTTATAATCCTGAAGACCGAGACTAGAGACCAAAGAAGCCAAAGATTGCCTTCCATTTTACCAATAGGGATATACAATATTGAAAGAGCAAATATTTGCAGAGTTTTTACATTATGTAAGACATAGGAATTTGCACCTTATATTTATAATCTAACTTAATGTTTATTACAGATATTGGGAAGTAGACATCATGGTTTTCCTCATTTTATAGATGAAGTATCTAAGATTGAGAAAAATTTATTCATTTCCCTATGGTTACAGAGTGATTCAGACAGATTTCTGAGTAAGTTCTTATCTTTAATGAAGGTAAGGATATTGTTTACTATAATTCTATATTAAGAACTCTGAAATTGCAATGTTTATAGCAGAACAATTCACAATAGCTAAATTGTGGAGCCAACCCAGATACCCTTCAGTGGATGCATGGATTTAAAAAAAATGTGGCATATGTACACAATAGAATTTTACTCAGCAATAAAAGAGAATAAAATCATGGCATTTACAGGTAAATGGATGGCATTGAAGAAGATAATGCTAAGTGAAGTTAGCCAATCCCCCCAAAACAAACACCAAATGTTTTCTCTGATATAAGGAGGCTGACTCATAGTGGGGTATGGGGAGGGAGCATGGGAGAAATAGATGAATTCTAGATGGGGCGGAGGGTAGGAGGGAAAGGGAGGGGGCAGGGGATTAGCAAAGATGGTGGAATGTGATGGACATCATTATCTAAAGTACATGTATAAAGATATGAATTGGTGTCAACATACTTTATATATAACCAGAGATATGAAAAACTGTGCTGTATATGTGTAATAAAAATTGTAATGCATTTTGCTGTCTTTTATTTTTAAAAAAAATCAATTTTAAAAAAGCAATTTATAATTGGTAGAATACAAAAATGTTATTCTGAAGAGCCAGAGCTACATATTAAACAGTCAATCAAAAAGATGATACCTGAAGAAATGTCACTGGTAGGTATTTCAAATAGAAATAGGTGAAGAGCCAAGGCAAAATATAATGCCCAAGGGCATGTTCCCCCAGTGACCTGCTTCCTCCAACCATGTTCCACCTGTGTCTAGTTACCATCCATTAATCCAAATTATTAGTACATCAAGTGGATTAATCCACTGCAGAGGTATTATAGTTTGGATGTGAGTTATCTCCCCAAATCTCACATATGAGAAAATGCAAGAAGATTTATAGGAGAAATTATTGGATTATGAGAGACTTAATCTAACCAGTGGATGAATTCCCTGATGAGATTAACTGTGTGGTAATTAGAGGCAGGTAGGGTATGGCTGAAGGAGGTGGGTCATTGGGACCTTGCCTTTGGGGTATGAATCTTGTATCTGTTGTGTGGAGTGTCTCTTTCTGTTTTTTGATCATCATGTGAGCTGCTTCCCTCTGCCACATTCTTCTGCAGTGATGTTCATTTTTACCTTGATCCCTGAGGAATGAAGCCTGCTGTCCATGAACTGAGAGATCTGAAACTCTGAGCCCCCAAGTAAACTTTTGCTTCTCTACAATTGTTCTAGTCAGGTCTTTTACTCACAGCAGGAAAAATGTTGACTAAAATAAGAGGTTATAGCCCTCAAAATTTTACCATTTCACTTCTGATCATTTCTGTATGACCAAACAAGCTTTTGTGAAACATCTTATATCCAAACAATAGCAATGGGGTAGAATAGGTTTAAAAAATCAACTCATTAAGGAAGTAGGAGCCTCATCTGATATGATGGAGATTGGGGCCTACTTTTTCATCTATTAGATGCAGGGTCTCTGGTTTAATTCCTAGGTCCTTAATCAACTTTGAGTTGAGTTTTGTGCATAGTGAGAGGTGGGATTTAATCTCATTTTGTTGCATATGGATTTCCAGTTTTCTTAGCACCATTTGTTGAAGAGGCTATTTTTTCTCTAATGCTTGTTTTTTGGTAACTTTGTCTAATATAAGATAATTGTAATTTTGTGGGTTAGTCTCTGGGTCCTCTATTCTGTACCATTAGTCTACCAGTCTGTTTTGGTGCCAATACTATTGCTCTGTAGTATAGTTTAAGGTCTGATATAGTGATTCCACGTGCTTCACTCTTCCTGCTAAGGATTGCTTTAGCTATTCTGTGTCTCTTATTTTTCCAGGTGAATTTCATGATTGCTTTTTATATTTCTATGAGAAATGTCATTGGGATTTCGATTGGAATTGCATTAAATATGTATAGTCCTTTTGGTAGTATGATCATTTTAACAATATTAATTCTGCCTATCGAAGAACAAGGAAGATTTTTACATCTTCTAAGGTCTTCTTTCTTTCTTTAGTGTTTTGTAGTTTTTGTTGTAGAGTTCTTTCACCTCTTTGTTGATTCCCGAGTATTTTATTTATCTATTTATTTTTGAGGCTATTGTAAATGGGGTAGTTTTTCTTATTTTTTTCAGAGCATTTGTCACTGATGTACAGAAATGCCTTTGATTTATGGGTGTTGATTTTGTATCCTGCTACTTTGCTGAATTAATTTCCTAATTCTAGAAGTTTTCTGGTGGAATTTTTTTGGGTCATCTAGGTATAGAGAGTCATATCGACAGCAAATAGTGCTAATTTGAGTTCTTCTTTTTCTATGTGTATCCCTTTAATTTCTTTCATCTGTCTAATTGATCTGGCAAGTGTTCCAAGAACTACGATAAATAGAAGTGTTGAAAGATGGCATCCCTGTTTTGTTCCAGTTTTTAAAGGTAATGTTTTAAATTTTTCTCCATTTAGAATGATGTTGGCCTGGGGCTTAGCATATATAGCTTTTATGATGTTGAGATATGTTCCTGTTATCCCTAGTTTCTCTAGTGTTTTCAACATGTATGGTTGCTATATTTTGTTGAATGCTTTTTCTGCATCAATTGAAAAGATCATATGATTCATATCTTTAAGTCTATTGATGTGATGAATTACATTTACTGATTTCCATGTGTTGAGCCAACTTTGGATCCCTGAGACTTCTATAGCACAAGAATTAAAATCAAGAATTAATAAATGGAATGGACCCAAAGTAAACATCATCTTCTCAGCAAAAGAAACAATCATTGAGGTGAATAGAGAGCCTACAACTTGAGAGCAAATTTTTACCACTTGCACAGCAGATAGAGCACTAATCTCTAGGATATATAAAGAACTCAAAAAACTAAACACCAGAATAACAAATAACCCAATCAATAAATGGGCCAAAGAACTGAACAGACACTTTTCAGATGATATACAATCAACAAATATATTAAAAAAATGTTCAATATCTCTAGCTATTAGAGAAATGCAAATCAAAACTAATCTAATATTTCATCTCACTCCAGTCACAATGGCAGCAATTAAGAATACAAACAACAATAAGTGTTGTTAAGGGTGGCGGGGACGAGGCACACTCATATGTTGCTGGTGGGACTGCAAAATGGTGCAGTCAACTCGGAAAGCAGTATGAAGATTCCTTGGAAAATAGGAAATGGAACCACCATTTGACCCAGTTATCCCACTTCTCAATCCATACCCAAAGGACTTAAATACAGCATACTATAGAGACCCAGACATATTAATGATTATTACAGCACAATTCACAACAGCTAAACTGTGAAACCAACCTAGATACCCTTCAGTAGATGAATGGATGAAAAAAACATGGTAAATATACACAATGGAATATTACTCAGCAATAAAAGAGAATAAAATCATGGCATTTGTAGATAAATGGATGTGATGAATTACATCCATATGAGTTGAAGAAGATAAGTGAAGTTAGCCAACTCCAAAAAACCAAATGCCAAATGTTTTCTCTGATATAAGGAGACTGATTCATAGTGGGGTTGGGATGCGAAGCATGGGAAGATTAGACCAACTCTAGATAGGGCAAAGGGGAAGGAGTCAAAAGGACAGGCAATGGGTGTGAAAAAGATGGTGGATTGAGACAGACATCATTACCCTAAGTACATGTATGAAGACATGAATGTTATGAATATACTTTATGTACAACCGGAGATATGAAAAAGTGTGGCTTATATGTGTAATATGAATTGTAATTCATTCTTCTGTCATATGTAACAAATTAGAATAAAAAATAAAATTTAAAAAAAAATGAAAGAAAATCATCTCAGTGTGGGGAAATTCAGAGGATGAGAGGTGTTCCTGAAAAGAGATATTTAGACCTTTTAATCACTACATTTTTTTTCTTAATAGAGATTTAGTTTTGAATATTTCCTTACAGTTCCTCTAACCTGCTTGCACATTTTCAGCACTAAATTTTCGTAACATTTCATAGTTATTCCTCCTTTTTACTCTTTTGTCTTAAAAACTTTCAAAGCATCCCTGTAGTTGAAAGGATTAGTCTCCAAGCGTTTTGGCTTATGCTTGAAGACCTTCAAAATCTGGTCTCAGAATATTTTCTAGCAATAGCTATCACTAGTTTTCATTATTAAGATTGAGTAAATACACCATTTTTACATATTTTTAAAAGCTTAACAAGATTTTTATTTTACTTTTAACAATACTGGGGATTGAAATCAGGGGTACCACAATTTACCTACACCCCCAACCCTTTTTACTTCATATGTTGAGATAGAATTTCAATAAATTGCAAAGGCTGACTTTGAACTTGCTATCCTATCCTCCTGTCTCAGTTACCCAACTAGACAGGAGTATAGGCATGAACAACCACACCTAGCACAAGTTTTGAAAATTTCAGAAATTTTTTTGTACTTTAAAAAAAAAATCTTTCTAGTTTCAATATTTGTTTTAATTTTAAAACTGTAGTTTTTGAAATGATGAACTGTCATCTAAAAAATTCAATGTGTCATATTTTAGGTAAATTGGGAACTTCAATTAATCCAGTTAGGAAAAAGATAAGAATATATTTGCAATTTGTATAGAAGGCAAAATAGCTTTAAGGTTAATGTTAGGTTCAACAGATAGTTGCTCTGGTTTGGATGTCATTGTTGGGAGGCTTATGCCTGAGTGTGGTGGTACTGGAAGACAGTGGAGCTTTTAAGAGATGAGGCCCAGTGAGAAGGCCCAGTGGGAAGTTTTTAGGTTAGCTAGGGGTATGCCTATGACATGGATTAGGACTTTTTATATGGGCTTCTTGTTAGTTCTTGTGAGAGGATAATCATAAAATCCAGCCTGGCCCTACCCACCTCTCTCTGGCTATTTGTCTAATATTATCATCACTTACTTCCACATATGCTCCCACCACTGTCATCTGCCATGATATAACACAGACAAGAGGGTTCTTACCAGAACTGAGAAGATGTATGTACTATGTCCTTGAACCTCCTATCCCTGCCTAACTTTATAAATTCTTACCTTATAAAGTTAGACTGCTTAGGTATTTTATTAAAGTATCAAAACAGACTAACACAATAATTAACTTTGATTTTTTGAGTCTTTCTCTTAATATTTCAATAATACTGGGAAACAAAATCCTCTGATTCCATTTCTTGTGTTTTAAATTCTTACATGCATAATTCTCATTTTATCATGGACTGTTGGCAAAATAACAGAAATCTACAGCTCTTCGTACCCTGCCTACAAAAATGTTCTTTGAACAGCTGCAGAATACAAATAATTATCTTGGTCAGTTCCAGTGCAGCGAAGTCAGGAAGATAGCATTTAACTCCTGGGCTAAAAAATAGCCTGCATAATGAAATGTAAAATAGGGATGCTCTTGCTCAGACCCAAAAGTGGCTCATTCTCTTTCCCTGGATAGAAAGGAACTAGAAAGTGCAAACAGCTGAGACTTAGTAACAGCTGTAGAACAACAACTCTGGTTAATACTAAACTACCCTCCAACTACAAATTTCCATTTAAATATAGCTGCATGAATTGACATCTGAGTATATGGACAAAAGATTTCAAATAATCTATATTAAAATCCACTGAAATTCATCTATTTCCAGGTGTTGTAATGAAAATATTTCTGTAAAATTCTTTAGATGAATAATGAGATGAATAATACTTACTTTTAAAAACTGCATATTTCTATAAACATGCCAATGCCAAGTGAAATATTCTGAAATTCTGCTCTTCAGAATATATCTTTTCCATACTAAAAGAAGCTGATAAAAAATCAGTGTAAATTATATTTTCCTGAGGAAATATATGCAATTGAAGGAAATCAGGTGTTCCATTGGCTTTAGACTGAACAGACAAAATTCTCTTAGGGAAACTATACTTGATACAGAGCAATAAAAAGAATGCAGGCAGGGAATACAGTGAGTGGAATAAAAAATGTAATACCTTCATTTTAGTGGTTGATGGTAAAAGTTACATAGCGCCTTTAACAAACCCTTGACTTTTTCATGTTCTGTGCAATTCACTAGCGTGTGCTTAGGGACAAAGAAAGAGAAAAGGCACAGATTTTTGTCTTTAGAAGATTACAATCCTGTTTAAAAAGCTAAATTCTTCTTTTAAGAATATGTCTATATGTAAGGATAAAATTAATAGCAACTAAGACTCAGCTTGTAATAGAAATCATATATTTTGTATGCAACAGAACGAGGAATAATTGACTCATCAAAACAAATTTAATAACATGAGAAAGGCGGGCAAGGAAAAGGAAGGTTTTTTTGTTTTTTTTTTTTTTAGCAAATGTAGAGGGTCCCTCTCCTTCAATCTTACCTACTCCTTCCTCCTTTGCTCTCAGAGTTCCAGTCCCATTTCCTTCTTGGCTCTGGATGCTGCTGGTAATTTGGAGCTAAAACAAAAGACCTTCAAGTCATCAGACCTCTTTGGAGGGAGCACTGCTTAGCTGCTGCTGGTACAGTTGGGAGGATTCAAGGAGACTGGCTTTAGCAGTAAAAAAAGAAAGCTGAGTCCTGAAGCTAACCTACTGCTGCTCACCCCCACACCTCACATACAACTATTCCCATTTAGAATCTAGAAATCAAAGTGTCCAGGGAGTAAGAAAATTCCCTGGAGACTTATAGCTCCTTTCTAATGAAAGAGGTCAACTTGTTATGCTGAGTGGCCTCTCTAGACAAGTCAAAGTTTTCTTATATTGTCACATCTCAGAAAGTTATAGATAACTGTGATATTAGATGTTATCTTGAGAAAAGAGAGGGAATGAGTGTCATGATTACCTCTAATAGATTTTTGCCACTAGTAGTCACTCTGTATCATGAGCATTCGTAACCCACTGGAATTCAAGAAAAAGAGAAATGCTCTCAAATTTAGAGTTAACTCAATGTTCAAAGCTTTAACTTAAGACTGTCAGGTCATGGAAGTGTTACACGTCAAATTATTAGAAGAGTGCTTGCATCCAAAAGAGGCTACAACTCTTCCATTGAAAGTGTGATTCTATATTTGGAAAAGTGGCATTGCATTTTTTTCATTGACATGTAATAATCATACATACTTACAGGGTATAGTGTGATGTTTCTGTCTATGTATATGCTGGGTAATAATCAAATCATAGTAGTTAGCATATTTGTCACCTCATACATTTATTTGCATTAGCATGGGCAAGTGAAATTCACATATTAGGAACTAAATTGCACTTTAGGAAAATTACTGCCAGAAATGTGATCCATTTATAAAAATGAAGATGATTTTCATCATTAATAAAAAATGTCACTATCCATAATTCTACATTTAAAAAATAAGAGAAGTCAAATTAAGCAACTTTATCTTAAATGGAGTAAATACTTATTAAGTAGACTAAAGTGTTTTCCCATAATATTTTTGTACAATTTAATTCTTTTAATATCATGTACTAACATGCCATCAAATAATATTTTTTGTGCATTTTTTTTCTTATTAATGTTTTAAGTATGTGTGCATATTTGTTGAACATGGATAATAATTAGTGTTTCAACATTAATCATCCTTGAAAATAGGATTTTCCAACCACACTTCATTTTATGTATCTTCACACAAGGTGCAAATCACTCAAGTCTTTTCTCCACATATCTTCTCTGGACTTTTATTTACCACTATATCACAGCATGCATTCATAGTAGATGAGTGTGAACACTCAATAACAGCTCTTAGAATGACATTGTGAATTTCTTGCAGACATTTTTTAAATACCTGAGCATGGCTAAATGGATAGAGCTTGAGAATATCATGCTAAGTGAAATAGTGCAGACTCCTACAGTCAAGAATGTAATATTTCTCTAATGTGTGGAAACCAGAGAGATATAATGAATGATAAAGGGATCTCATGAAATTAGAAGGGAGAACAATAAAGTACATGAAAGAGGACTGAGGGGGAGGAAGTAAGATGGGGAAATGGAGGAACTACAGAATGAAATCTACCAAATTTTGCTACATGCATGTATAAATATATTATAGTGAATTCCACTTTTAAGTATAATTACAGTGCAGCAATTAAAAAATAATAAGCAAATAACTATAAAGGAAGACCAATAGAACAGAGGACGAGGATAAGGGAAAGAAAGTAGGGAAGGAAAATGGGAAGTACTGGGGTGGAAATGGAGAAAATTATATGTATGCATTTATGAACATGTCAAAATGTATCCTGCTATTATCTATAACTGTAACATACTAATAACCAACCTTTAAGTCACTACTGCATGTATGGTTTCTAATAAACAGTATATATAAATTCTGTTACTAATTTTAAGAATAATATTTGTTATTATTGAATAGTAGTCTGATGAATTAACACATGAATAAAATTATTATTATAATTTTATAATTATAATATAAATTATAATTATAATTTAATTTAGATTTTTCCCATTTAATACTTTTAAACAAAAAATACATGTGAATGCATATGTAAAATATATATGTTCAATGTTGATAAGTCAAATTACTTATTAAATATATAGAACTTATTTAAACTATTTTAAAAGAAACTTCAAGCTCATCTTCTGTAAATGTTTTTTTCTTTTTCAATATTGTATATATGTAGGATTCAAGGGCTAGTGAATAAGGGATACCTTATAGTAATAACAAGAATATAATAAATTTATATGATCTTCTTATATAAAATGATCATAGTTCTTTCAGTAAATTATCTCATTAATTCTCACAGATTTTTATTAAGCAATTGCTGTGGGAACATCTCATTTATCTTTACAACATTTTTTATTGAAAACATTTTGTATCTCCTCTCTAAACTGGTTTTAAAATAATCAATTTTGTTTGAAAATTAGCTTTTTCACATTGATAAACTGTTTGAGCAGTTTTCAATCAACATTTTTACATATAAATACATACCATTTTGGAAACTGTGTTAAAAAAGGGAAGCATAAGTTTTTTGATATTTTTGTCTTTCTGTTTTAAGATTCCTCTTCTCTCTAGTTTCCACATATGAGAGGAAACATTCGACCCCTCACTTTTTGAGTCTGACTTATTTCACTTAGAATGATGCTCTCCAGTTCTACCCATTTACCACTAAATGCCATATGTTTTAACCCACTTCATTTTTCTTTCTTTATGCTTTCAAAGTACTTCCCCTAGAATATTCCAGCACACGTGTTATTATAGCATGGTACAACTGGGAGAGTACAACAGGGTAGGATCCAGAGGTCGTCAAACATACAATAAACCCACCCTCTGGTAAACAGCCCACTCCTGTGATAACCGCATTAATCCATTCATTGAGGGCAGAGCACTCACGACCTCACCACCTTTTTATTTATTCCCTTCTGGTACTGAGGTTGACTCCAGAAGTTAGTTTTCCCCTGAACTGCATCCCCAGTGCTATTTATTAATTTATTTATTCTCTTTGAGACAGGGTTTCACTAAGTTGCTGAGTCTGCTGCTGAATTTTTGATCCTCCTTATTTTATCATTTTCAACATTATTTTAAGGAGTAGTCTTGGGTTCACAGCATAATTGAACAGAAGGTACAGATATTTCCCATTTACCCTGGGACCCCACACATGCATCTTCTCCCCAATGACAATACCCCCACCTCCAGAGTGGTAAGTACATGTGTTTTAAGTGATGAACTTACATTGACACATCAATATCACCCATCTACCACTTAATTTAATGTTCCAGGGTCTAAGTCATGATGCCATGTTGAATTTAGTAATCTCTATTCCATTTTCCCCACCCCATGACAAGTTCTTAGCCTCTCCTTATTTTTCACGAACCTCAGAATTTTGAAGAATATTTATTAGGCATTTTCCTTTAGAATGTTCTTTATTTTGGAGTTTGATATTGTCTCAAAAGCAGGCTGAGGTAGTGAAATATTGAGGTCAAATATGAGAAGTTGAGGAACTCTTCCTCTAGTATGCATGAATCACATGGCATTCACATAGCTTTTTGGTGAAGTTAAATCTGATCTATCAGTACCTGCCACTTTTATATGCGGTAACGTTCTTTTCCATTATTTTCATTACAACTATTTTATAAAATTTAAAGATTCTTTTGATGGTATGACATAATGAAATGACATTCTGAGTGATGAAAGGTAGAAACTTTTATTTCAGGGGGAAAGGAGAGAAGTCTGTTAAACAGCATCAGAGGGCTGCATGCAGGAACAGGGTAGGGTATCAGCAGGTTATGCTGGAGAGGGCATCTTATGTATGTATTATGTATGTATGGCAAGCAATTGGGCTCAAATCCATTTTGTAGCCTACCTGTGCATTACCTAATTTGAATAATTTTACAGTCTAAAAGGCACAGGGACTACTCCTAGTTATTTGATACCTGCTCCTCAGGCAATTAAAGGTGCTTGTATAATTCCCCAGTATATGAGAATTAGATAAGAGTTGTGGACCTTAATGTGCTACTCAAAGAAAGAGAACAGGTCAACCTCTATCCAGAGCCTGAAACCTGACTCAAGATAAAATTTTAAAAAAATACACACACACACACACACACACACACACACATTATGTCCATCACATTCTCCTTGATGGGAGAATTAAGTTCCTAATATTAAAGGAAGAAGCATCAATACAATTTTGGCTATGATGGTAAGACCAACAGATAAATTATTAAGTTATTCTTATGGTGATAGTAATTTTATAAATATACCGATTCTTCTTAAAACCCACTAGTTTTAGTATTCATTCTAAATATGTATGGATAATTTAGAATTAATTTATGAATCTTTGCTATAGCCTTACTTTTTCCTATTTTGTTCAAATGATGATTTTCTGTTTCCCTGTTTCTGATTATATTTTTCATCCTGGAATCCTTCTACAATGAAACATTGTCGCTTCTATTCATTGACTTAATCAATAATTTTCATATTACTGTGGATTAAGGGTATTTATTTTATTACTTGAATTATTATCTAACTTTTTCTCACATATTTGTTGCTCAAATTATCCCTGTGCCGTTCTGACATGCCCTCCCATCTCCCTCCCTCCCTTCCTTCCATTCTTTTTCTGTTCTTTTTCCTTCTTTCCTTTTCTCCTCCTTTCATTTCCCACTTTCTTTGTTATTTTGGGGCTTTTTGTTTGTTTGTTTCTTAAATGTTTTTCTTCTTTCTTATTGTTTTGCAGAACAATATGCCATGTGGGAGACGTCTCACCATGCTACACTCTTTATAGTCAATGATAATTTTTTGTTGTTTGTTTATTTTTATTTGTTCTTTTTAGATAAACATGACAGTAGAGTGTATTTTGACATATTACACATTCAAGGAGTATAACTTATTCTAATTAGATGCCATTCTTGTGGTTGAACATGATGTGGAGTTGTACTGTTGGTATATTCATATATGAACATAGAAAAGTTATCAATGACTCATTCTACTGTCTTTCCCATTCCCTTACCTCTTCCTTCCCTTCATTCCTTTTTGTCTAATCTACTGAACTTTTATCTTTCCCTCATGCTGCCCTTATTGTGTGTTAGTATCCACATGTCAGAGAGAACATTCAGCCTTTGGATTTATTGGAATGGGCTTATTTAACTTAGCATGATAGTCTCCAGTTCCATCCATTTACTGGCAAATGCCATAATTTCATTCTTTATGGCCAAGTTATATTCCATTGTGTGTATAGGAAATATATGTATATATATATATATATATACACACACATATATATATATATATCCTAAATGTATTTCTGTATATATGTATATCCATACATACATATTTTCTTTATCCCTTCATCTGTTGAAGGGCATGTAGGTTGGTTCCATGGATTTGCTATTGTGAATTGAGCTACTATAGTCATTGATGTGGCTGCATCACTGTAGTATACTGATTTTAAGTTGTTTGGGTATACACTGAGGAGGGGGATATCTGGGTCAATGGTTGTCCATTCCAAGTTTTCTAAGAAATTTTCATAATGCTTTCCAGAATGATTGGTGTCAGTGATTCTTGATGTTCCTGGTCATAACTGACATTTCTGCTTTCACCTTCACATGACCTTCTACTTGGGTGTCTTCCTGCACCTTCTCTTCATATAAGGATACCAGTTATTGGATTTAAAAGTATATATTAAGTACAGGAATATTTGATTTTAAGTCTTAAATGATTATAATTACATCTGCAACCAGCACTTTTTATGGGCTCAGGACATAGCTCAATGGTAGAACATTTGCCTTTCATATAGGAGGTCCTTGATTGGATTTATTTATTTTTTTAAATAAAGTAGCTTTATTTTTTAAATAAAGCAGCATTCTAAAGTAGACATGAATTTTTGGGGAGAACTTTCTATTCACTATTCTTGTTCTATTAATTATTAAGAGTATTAATAGCTCCAATGATTATTGTGGGTTTTCCTATTTTTCCTTTCAATATGTTAGTTTTGTCTCTGATATTTTGTAGTCCTTGTTTTTGTTTTATACACATTTATTCTTGAAATGCCCTCTTGCAGAAGTGAGCCTTTTTATTCTGTTAGTATTTGCCTTTTATCTCTAATAATCTTTGTTCTAACATCTGGTTTGTCTAAGATTATTATGACTATTCCAGATTTGGTTTTTTTTGTATTTCTATAGTTTATATTACTTCATCTCCTTACTTTTAACCTGACTATATATTGATATTTAAAGTTTTTGGTAGAAAAAAAATGAATAATTGTGTTCATTTTAAAATCCACATTTTAATATTTTTAATAGGTTTTTTTCATAATAATCCAAACTGAAGACAAGTCAAACATTCTTCAACTGGTTGACATATAATTGTACTATTATTTCTGTACAATGGAATATCACTCAGTGATAAAAATAGAAATTCTTGATTCTTTTAATAATGCAAATATATCTGAAGCTCATTTTGGTAAATAAATAATGAGAAAACCCAAAGGCTATATACTGTATGATTCTATTTATGTGATATTCTAAAAAGGGCATTAACACAGAGACAGAGCACAGATAGTGGAGTCCAGGTATTCTGCTGGCACTCAGATTTCATAGGGACAAAGAGAGAAGTTTTTTGTTTGTTTGTTTTTTGACTGATTCATTTTATTTTTTCAGATGTTTTTCTGGTTTGTTATATCTTGCCTTTAAAAGATTGTAGTTGATGAATTATCAATTTTTAACAACTCATTATACTCTACACTATGTAGAAGGAATGCTGTTGCAGATTTATTTTAAAAAATACTAAAACATATGTAATGGTAGTAGCTCAACTGTAATCATCAAAGTATTAAAAGAAAACCAGATGTCAGAAAAAAATGAGTTGTACTGGATTGATTTTCCTTATATCTCTAATGTGGAAAAAAAGAAAATTAACTTCAGAACCTCACTGGAAACTACTAATAGTGCTATGTATATTTATTATGCTTAAGGAAACTCATATCATGTTCTACCATCTTTTATGTTGAGTGGTTGAAGGTAGCAGATACCCTACTTATTACATATTTACTGAATAAAAAACTTTCTATGGTTATTGCTGTATGTTTAAAGGTAATAATTATTGTTATTATTGTTGTTTGGACTGTGTCTAAACCAACTGAGTATTACATTAAAGATTATTTTTTCTCTATAAATGCCCAAATGTGATAGCAGTCTTTACAGAAGATTTTCTTTACCACATTGGAACCTATTTGGTACCTTTGTGAATTATGAAGTTATGCTCAGCTGTCAAATAAGCTTAAACACATTTTGATTAATATTTGCAATAGACAGTAACTTTATTTAATATATATTAAAATAAAACACACTTGCACTGTATTTATTTATCTGTACTCTACTCACAATTTCATTAATAAAAACATCAGTTTCTGGAACATTTTGTCTCTGATATCTCTTACACTTTCTATATTCTGATAGGCTGTTTTTATCTGCATTATTTCTGATTAAAACATGCAAATGAGCACATAGATTTTTATGCATAATTTCAACTCACAGCACAACCAGTCATGATTTTTCTATCTTAAATGAGTGTCAACAATAGAAATAAAAGCCCTAAAAGTCCTAAACCAATTTTGTTTTTCAATTCACTTTTTAATATTTGGAGCTCAAGTGACTTCTCTATTTTCCTTTGCTTCATTTTTTACCAGGAATTGGTAGATATGAACTGCAGATATGAATTGCAGATATGAATGAACTAGTTGCCTTTCACAACTTTTTGGTCGAACATAATTTCTAATGTCCATTATCTTTATCAGTTTTCTCTATTATATATGTATGGCATCAGTGTAATAGGGGCTCTTCTGCAAAAAGGAGACACACACCTAGATGATAAACTCTCCAAGCAAGTAGCCTTCCTGTTTACCAGCCCTCCTTTTCCTTCTGCACAAAAGCCCTTTGCACCTTGAGGTATGCAAGAAAGAGCTTTGAGGAACTAGTCCCTCTGTCTTTGATTCCTTCCGACAATTCCAGTCTCCAAAATTCTGGTCACTTAGAGCAGCAAGCAGCCTGGACATTTGATTCCAATGACATCATTTAAATATTAAGTACTTGTGTTATCAGAGGACAGAAAACTACCTCCATGACAACCTCTAGGCTGTTTGATCCTTACTCCCTGCCTGGGGGGAATTGATGCTTCTGAAATTTTCTGTCCTTCTTTTGTAGCTTCAAAATTCTTTCTTTCACCATGGTAGTGCTTCTAAACCTAATTACATAATCAAATATCTGTTTTAAAATCTCTTATGCATGTTAACATTGTTTTTTTTTCCTTTTCAGGACTTTCTTATCTTCATATTTTAATATTCATAAGTCGTAAAATAACATTTTCCCTTTATACATCTTTTGGCCCCAATCAATAGCCATCTAATTGAGTTTCATTTATATTATATTTTCCTTTCCTGCTTTCTCACTGGATTTTTCTCCTTGCATTATCCTCCTCTAAGCTTCCTGCTCTTTCAGACTTTGCTTTTGCTTTTCCTCTGGGCTTCTTTTTGAGATGCTAATCCCTCTGTGATTGTCTCCCTTCTCTTTCAGCCCTGAACCCTGACTTCACCATTTGCCAATCAGCCACAGCCAGAGTTTTTGCTGTGAACAAGGTTTAGCCTTTATTGCTTATTTCACAGACTGAAGAATGATCTTGCTGATTTTCATTAATTTTTTTTTGTACATTTCCTTCTACTCCTTAGTTTTCTCATTTCTCTTTTTTTTTTCACCAGTGTGAAATATCATTTCTTTTGTCCCTACTTCCCCCCCTCCACCGGATCCTTCTTATTCATGTTGTATCACTCCTTTTTTCTGTGTCTGGATGATCACTTCCTGAAGGAAGATTCAAAGCAAGTTTCTGTTATTCTTCCTATTATTATATCTCCTTTGTCTTGTCATCTTCCATCATGCTTAGACTAGGCCCGTTATGGAGAAGGAAGGAAATAGATATGTGCAAAGAAATATTATGGATATTCTACAAAAATAAATAAACAAAAAAATTGCAATTGGATTTTTACTAAAGGCCTGAGTTTGGGAGACTGGTGAAAGGAAGAGAAAGATACACCAAGTAGGAAGTTTGAAATTAAAGGAAGAGAATAGAGAGGTGTGTTAGCTTTTCGTCACTGTGATACATAGCTGAGAAAGACAACTTAAAGGAAGAAAGATTTTGGTTCATGATTTCAAAGGTTTCAGTCCAGGGTTCCGACAGCGATTGTTTTGGGCCTTAGTTGAGGCAGAACATCATGGCAGAAGGGCATGGTGAGGAAAGTTACTCAGCTCTTGGCAGCCAGGAATCAGAGAGAGAAACAGCAAAGAAGGGCGTGGACAAGATAACTTCTTCCAGGGCATGCCCCCTGTGACCTCCATATTTGCCCCCCATACTTCCTCCACCTAGGCCCTGCCACCTATTGTTCCCACCACTTCCTGATAATGTAATCAAATTATGAATCTCTCAAAGGATGAATCTATTGGTAAGGTCAGAGTCTTCATAAGCCAATCAATTCCCCAAATCCCCACCTTTGAACATAGCTGCATTGAGGAATAAGCCTTCAACACATGAATCTCTGGGGAACACTTCAAATCAAAACCATAACAATAAATATCAAAAATGGTATAAAGATCTTTTAATTGGATCAAAATTCATACTTGAATTCTAATAACTAAAGTTACTCAAAGACTGAAATAATTGCGATTCATAATTTGAGGTGTTAATTTGACAAAAGTAGTAGTTGTGAGTGGCTAACAGGAATACCTATGTGCCTCTATGCAGTTATGTTCTGCTTTTTGTTACTAGTAGTAATTGTCATGAAATCTAGTATTAAAAAGAATAGAAAGACTATGTAAGGCATTAAAATTTTCATCTAAATGACTCCATAATACTGCTGACTTATGTCTACTAGCCACACCCTAATTAGTTTCTGCACAGTGTCAGTGCTTATTTTCATGGTTGAATTGTCTGGTAAATGAAAGCAGACAAAGTTTGACCACTTTTTTAAAATTAAAATTGTATAATAAAATCTCCAATACACTATTTCACCAATGTCATTCTTATTAACTTTTGGATTCCATTCATTGGGCTATTTAAGAAAGTAATTCATCTTTCATAATAGTTTCCATTCTGCATTTTAAAATGTTATGCCCACCCATGACAAGCTTTTATGTAAAATGCATCATTGTCCTTCATGTTTAAAGATGTTATTGCAAAAGTTAATGATATTTTTGTATATAAGACTGATAAAACTAATAGCTTTATGTCTCAGGAAAAATTTTAAAGAAAGCATAAAAATACAGTAATGTATATCTAGCTGTTCTTTCATTCCTCGTGTGATATAAGCACACAGCTTTAATATAACTAGGATAATAGTATCAACAATGCACTTTCCTTCAATGATTATTTTTATTATCAAATAACTTTATTATACCCATTTATGAAATTCTATGGAAATTGTTCAGATTATGAACTTATTCACAACTAATGGAGTGTCACGCATTTGGTCACAGATAGGAGGATAATGAAGTAGACTATTAAGGAGAGAACCACTTATTTGAAACAAAACAAAACAAAAATCTAGACAGGATATTTAACACAGGTTTCTACCAAAAAATGTCACAAATCCATTCATAGTTTTCATCTTTTGAAACATTACTCCCAAGACCAAGCTTTCCTAAGCCATTCTGCTTTCTCCCCTTGCTGTCTTTTTAAAGGTCAAAGTGAGCTAAACATTTCATTTTCCCCAAACACTTCAAGCACACTCTTCAAGTGCACCCATAGGTTCCGTGAGAGAGATGGCATCACGAGTAGAAGCTTGATGGTTGCCTCATTTTCTGCTATCAAGACTTTCAAAGTTTCATACTAGGGAGTAAAAGGCACTAAAGTATTCCTGACAGTAGAAACTGAACAGGTAGGAAAGTATAAAGCACATTACCTGGAGTGTGTTTTAGTCTCCAATTCAATATTCCAATATTTCATGTCTTGGCAAATCATTTTCTTTCTTACTAAAGATTTTTCTTGTGTTGCTTGAATTAAACTGACAACATACAATAGTTAATTAGAGTAAAAGTTCTCAGCCTGCATTGAATGTTTATTCTTATAAAGTAAAAATCTCCCTTCCGTATATTTTAATTTCACATATTCTGTTTCAAATTGAAAATGTACATAGATAATATAATAGAGGACTATATAGTTATGTACTAGTTATATATACATATTATATACATGTTTGTGGGTGTATATAGAATGAAGAGATTCACCAGTTTTATACATACATACACACACACACATATACATATAGTAAGAGATTGATTAAACTATTATAACCATTATAATTGATATACATTAAGTCAATTTTTCCCAGCCCAATGATAAACTACTTTGGAAATAAAATATGATAAGTGTATGCTTCCACACCTTCACAAATTTTCAAAATTTCTAAATTATTTTTATCCAGAATTTCATGTTTAATTCAAATATTGATGAACGTGAAGTCAAAATATATTGCTTTGCCTTCCAGATCAAGTCTTGTGTGTAGTCATTTGACCTTGGTACTATGACTTAACTGTACATATCTGGTTATTGGCTTTTGTACAATGAGCTTTCCTGTGAGAATTTTGTTGGACTAAGTGAAGTTCTGATAAACATATTTTAAAGAACATTTAGTCATTGTACAAATGCAAGGCATTTCTCTCTGATTTAAATATCTTATATTTTAGACTGCTTTCCACCCTCTGCTTATATCCTGGACTCCTTCAGAGTTTTTCCTGCATTCAAACTAGCACAACCTAGCACTCAAGCCAGTGTTTGAATCAATGAGTAAAGTGAAAATAACCTGAAACCTCCCAGATCTCTTTTGAGGATGTGGACTTAGTTTTCATGGTCAAAATAAAAATATTAATACAAATTATTTTGCACAATTGGGTAAGAATTAAATTGACATATATTAAGATTGTGCAGTAAAAATGTTCAATGGATCATCGACTGTTACTATCAATACCAGTGTTGTGGTTTAGAAATAAGGTGTTATTTGAGTGTTCCCCCAAAACTCCTGCATGAGACAATGCAATAATGTTTAGAGGTGAAATGATGGGGTTATGAAGTTTTAACCCAATCAGTGCATTAATCCCCTGGTACAGATTAACATAGTGGTGACTATAGGCAGGTAGGGTGTGCCTAGAGGAGGTGGGTCATTGAAGGGGTCATTGTGTTTTTGTGGTATATATTTGTGAGCTGGTGCCCTGTCCTGGGCTGCTTTCCTCAGAGACACTGTGCCTATTAGAAGAAAAGTAGGCCCAAATCTTCATCATGTTGGATTAGACCCCAACTTCTTTAAGAAGACTCCTAAAACTCAATAATAATCAAGAATCAATAAATGGGATGGATTCAAAGTAAAAGGCTTCTTCTCAACAAAAGAAACAATCAGTGAGGTGAATAGAGAGCCTACGTTTGGGAACAAATTTTTACCACACACACATCAGATACAGCAGCACTAATCTCTAGAATATATAAAGAACTCAACAATATTAACACCTAAAAATCCAAATAACCCAATCAATAAATGGGCCAAGTAACTGAACAGACAATTTTCAGAAGATGATATACAATCAATTAATACATATATAAAAAAATGTTCAACATCTCTATTAACTAGAGAAATGAAATCAAAACTACTCTAAGATATGATCTCACTCCAGTCAGAATGGCAGCTATTATGAAGACAAACAACAACAAGTGTTGGCAAGGATGTGGGGGAAAAGGTACACTCATACATTGCTGGTGGGACTGCAAATTGATGCAGCCAATTTGGAAAGCAGTATGGAGATTCCTTGGAAATCTGGGCAACGTACCACCATTAGACCTAGCTATTCCCCTCCTCGGTCTATACCCAAAGGACTTAAAAACAGCATACTACAGAGACACAGCCACATCAATGTTTATAGCAGCACAATTCACAATAGCTAAATGTGGAAACACCCCAGATGCCCTTCAGTAGATGAATGGATAAAGAAAATGTGGTATATATACGCAATGGAATATTACTCATCATTAAAAGGGAATAAAATACGGACTGGTGATGTGGCTCAAGTGGTAGCGTGCTCGCCTAGCATGCATGAGGGACTGGGTTTGATTCTCAGCACCACATAAAAATTTTAAAAAAATCAATATATTAAGAAAATGATGGTCTCTCAGGGCCTTAAAAAATCAAAGGTAATAATGATCTTTGAAAAAAAAAAGAGAGAGAGAGAGAATAAAATCATGGTATTTGCAGGTAAATGAATGAAGATGGAGAATATAATGCTAAGTTAGCCAATCCCCCAAACCAAATGCTGACTGTTTTCTCTGCTATAAGGATGCTTATTCATAACAGGGATGGCCAGGGGAGCCTGGGAGGAATTAAGGAACTTTAGATAGGACAAAGGGGATGGAAGGGGAGGCAGGGGGAATGGGACTAGGAAAGATGGTGGATTGAGATGGACATCATTACTCTAAGCACATGTATGAAGATACAAATAGTGTGACTCTACTTTGTGTACAACCAGAGATATGAACAATTGTGTTCTATATGTGTACTATTAATTGTAATGCATTTCATTGTCATATATAACAAATTAAAATTAAAACAAGTAAAATTAAAACCAGTAGAGTTGAAGAAGGAGAATAGGAATAGGAAGGAGGGGAGAAAATTGGGGCACTGGGGACTGACATGGAGTAAATCAAATTCCATGCATGTATGATTTTGTCAAATCCAATTATTATGTATAACTATAACGCACTAATAAAAGATTTAAAAAAATTAAAAATAAAAATAAATCAGTCTATGTGTTATTTCTTTTTTCAATATTCCTTTGAACACTGCATCTCTGTTGCCCTATTTGGTATCAATATGCAAGAGACAGCAAGAACTCCACAGAGTAGTAAAAATTATTCCACTCAATTAGAAATTGAGGGACACCGAACAATTTTAGAAAGTTTTTCATGCTAGAAGATAATAGGAAACAACAACAGGAAAGAAGTGGCTGTAATCAAATAAGAGAAGGCTCAAACTTCGTGCATTTAATTAAGCAACATGAGAGTTACATTAGTAATCTGAGAGTGGTATTAATGTAGGCGTAGGTGACAAACTTGTCAATAGAATATCCTTTCATAGAAAAATGAGAGTAAAGAAGAGAAATATACATACATAATTATAAAATCATTTTAGTAATTTCTTATGAATTAAAAATTTTAAAAATGGGCTGTTACACAACAGGAAAAATAAAGTGATGACTATTTTAATATTGGAGATATGAGCAAACACTATATAATAATAGTTCAATCAACACTGGATACTACATATGACAGTGGTGCCAAAAGATTATAATGGAGCTAAAATTTTATCATCTGTGAATACATACCTGAATAAATGACAAGAACAAAGGAAACTGCAGAAGAAAATAAAGCAAAGCCTGCAATAAAAATTCACGGTGAAGAGTTTGGTAGAAGATTTTGCAGACCTCAACAACTCCCTAAAAAGTTTGAAAACATGTGCTCACACATTGCAAGATTTTCAACTGATAGGAAAGAAAGTTCATGGTACATTATCTGTTTGCACATGAATCTTTGACAAAAAAAAAAAAGAAAGAAAGAAAGAAAGAAAGAAAGAAAGAAAGAGAGAGAGAGAGAAAGAAAGAAAGAAAGAAAGAAAGAAAGAAAGAAAGAAAGAAAGAAAGAAAGAAAGAAAGAAAGAAAGAAAGAAAGAAAGAAAGAAAAGAAACAAACTGAGGAAACCACCATGGGTATGTATCTGAAAAGAGTAACCTCCCCAAGAAGAGGTACTTCAGGAAGTACCCCGGAAGAAGTCACTGTTACCAGAGGAGATGACTGTTCCATGTATTATTGCCCATGAAGAACTTCTAGTGGGACAAGATAAGGAGGTGAAAGAGAGTGATGTTGATGATCCTGACCCTTTGTAGGCCTAGACCAATGTTCTATAAATTGAATTTAGCCTAATTTACAGTGTTTATGAAGTCTACATTAGGGTATAGTAATGACCTAGGTTTTCACATTCACTCCCCATTCACTCAATCATCCAGAGCAACCTCTAGTCCTGTTAATACTATCCATGGTGGTACCTGTCCTATACAGGTATATCATTTTTTTTAATCTTATGGTATACTTTTACTGTGTATTTGAGTATATTTAGAAATATGACTATTTAGTCTAGGTGCATATTAAGCCATTCCATTTAAATTTGTGTAAGTACACTCTGTGGCACTTACACAATGATGCACGACTCAGAATGTATTCTCATTGTTATCTGATCAGTGACTCCATAACAGCATGCATGTGTGCTAATGAGAAAGAATCCAGAATAAAAACCAAATGGATGACATTAAAGAAAGAGTGCAAATTTGCTGTATCAATGTTTCTCAGTAACCAGTAGTACAAGTGCAGGATTGCCTTGAGTTAGGAACACACATTTCTCATCCAATATAACTGAAAAGATAAGATGTCTGTGGTTTCAGAGTTTGTTGGAGAATAGAAAACTGAGTTCTTTTCTTCCATTTGTTTTTAATTTTTTTCTTGTGTTTAACGAACACAGGAAAAAATGAATCAGTTGAAAATATAGTGACATATAATATGTCACTCTAATGACATATAATATGTCATTCCTCTAAAATATAGAGGAATGCTTGGGAGAGAAGAAAAGCCATGAAATATTCATTATCTAGGGGAGTAAGATGATTTCTGGGTGACATTGAGTCTACCTGAGGATGTCAATTACCTTTGTAATAAAATTTGTCAGCCTGATATTTTTTTCTTTTGCCAAACTGAGTTGTAAGAGTGCAGGCATGGGATCGATGAAGAGTTGATTAAATGAAGTCTGTGGCCCTTTGAAGCAAGTACAACAAAAAAAAGATATCAGTGACATGAAGAAAGTGAAGAGTGGTAATAATAATGATTGGAAGCCTGGCTGAAGTGAAAGATTTTGGAGTGAAGAGCATTGTTAGATAGATTTTGGTTGAGTCTGAGGGATATAAATTCACATTATAGAAGGATTCATGAAAGCTATATTATTATCAGTTATTGATGATGTTTTGCTATAGGCCAAGGGTTGAACACATTCAGATTGAATTATGTACATTTTTTTGCAATAAGTTTTCATGGCAATACAGTTTTTAAAAAGGCAAAACAAAACCTTTCAGCAAATCATTGGATCCCAATAATATTTATACTGTAATTTGGAGCCTTTCGAAAAAATAATACATATTACTTGATAATATGTCACAGTTACTTATTAATGAGGTATTAAGATGCTAAAGAGCTTCCTAGATCTTGGAATCAATTTGACACTTTCATTCTTATTTCCTGTCCCACATTAATTTCAAGGCATACTTTATTTACAACAATCACTGAAGAACCAATTTTGCAGAGATATAAAATGATGAAAAAGAATGTAGTATGATCCAGTGTGAAAAGTATAAACTATATTGAGATTGAAGTTTGCACTTGCACTGTTCTTTTCATTTTGCTGAAGTTCCATATGGTGCAGGAGTTTAGGATTTATGAATAGAAGAAATGACTGTACAAATGAGTTGGTCTGGTAGAATGATGTTTACGCCCATTAAAAAGGAAGAATAGAAGACACTGTTGCCAGTGTATGCAGATGAAAATTTAGGAGAATTTTGAAACAACTAAGACAGACATTGTGTCTAAGAGAGGGACATTGAGCTAGAGGATAGAACCACCAAAAAAATATGGAAAATAACTCAAGTATAAATATATGACAATTAGGGGTACTGGGTGATATAATATGATGACATGGGAATAAAAACAGGGAGTTTTAGAGAGAAGCACAGGGAGGAAGAATTAACATTGCACATGGTAACAAACAAAAGATGCCTCTCATTCCAAGCCCAAAGGTATGAAGGTATAAAAAAACAAACAAACAAACAAATAAAAGCCACCACTTGTGCAGGATTCAAGGAAAACGTGTCCTCCAGGAAAGTCAAATTCACTGTAGAGAGGAGAGTACGTGGCAGACATAAAGATTAGGGGCCTTGGGCTGGGATTGCAGCTCAGTGGTCGAGCACTCGCCTAGCACATGTGAGGTCCTGGGTTTGATCCTCAGCACCCCATAAAAATATTTAAATGAGTAAAATAAAGGTATTGTGTCCAACTCCAACAAAAAATAAATAATAAAAAAATATTTAGGGGCCTTGATATTCTAAGAACTTCTGGAGTTGGAGAAGAGTATGAAAGAGAGATACATAGAATATTCAGATCACATAGATATGAGAGTCTGTGAGATGAAGCTGACCCGAGTTTCTGAGACTTCCTGTTTTAACTACATGAACAGGAACTAACAGTCTTGGTGGATTGGAACAGGCCTAACAGTGTTGGTGGATTCAAGGCTGAGCCCACACTGTGGTACTATGAGTGAAAGGAGAGATGATAAGGTGACTATCTGGCTCTCTCCTGATTCCTATACATAGAAACACATAGGCCTGAGGAAGTAGATTCTTATTTCAATGATCCTGTTTCTATTTTTTTTTTTTAAGGGTACCAGGATTGAACTCAAGGGCACTCAATCATTTCGCCACAACCCCAGGGCTATTTTGTATTTTATTTAGAGAAAGGATCTCACTGAGTTGCTTTGTGCTTTGCTATTGCTGAGGCTGGCTCTGAACTTGCAATCAGGAGATTGCCTCAGCCTCCCGAGCCTCTGGGATTATAGGGTCCAGCCTGTACTGATTCTTTATTGACCCACTTTGCTGAAGATAAAGGCCCTAGTGGAGGTAGGCATTTTCCCCCAGGATGAGAGTGAACCCATTCCACTCTGTTGAAAAGGGAGCTAGCTTCCACTACATTCTTAGGTTACTCTTGACCACTGATGGTGGTACCGAGCTCAGCCTGGAAACCATCATGGCATTCTGATATTGACCCCCACTCTTTAACCCTCAATGAAGGAAAGGAAGATTAGAAAGGCGTGGTCTTATTCATGGTGTAAATCCTCTCTGATATTTGATTTGGGTAGACTCCTAGAAAATATGGCCTCATTTTGGTGATGTACTCTTGACTTCACTGAGGGGAATCATGAATGAACTGCTATTGTCTTGACTCTCCACTCAGTAAGTGGAGGGAATAATTGATTGGGTGATTAAAAAATAATTTATTACTAAAAAACCAAATTTATTATGTAGAATTAAAACAAATAGAAGGATAATCTATTTAGTTTTCTTTTCAATTGTCTCATCCACAGAACAAGCATGGTTTTTTAAAGTCATGAAATTCGTATTAAGCAGAAGAGAAATTTACACTCTATGCACATTTTTCAAAAGCTGACACTAAAATACATTCTGTACCTATTGTTTTTTCAAAAGTGTGGAGTGTAGAAATGAAATACATCAAGAGTATTACTGTTAATGCTAGGCAAAAGACAATAAGAGAGGCAGTGATGTTTGTAAGAAGTATATAGAAGCATTATGAAGAATTCTCCTACCGGCTGAGATGAGCAAAGTATAATGCATAAGGTGACAGCTCTCTATGCCATATTGAGAAGATAAATGATGTGGGTTTAAGAGAGTCTAGCTAAGTTAATGCAATAGTTTAGGATCACCCCGTATTAAATTCAGGGGCCTGCTAAGAAAGACTACATCAGAATTTAACTATCACTATTTTAACTATTTATTTGATCTTTTCTGAACTTTCTCTTTTCTCACTTTGTTTCCTTGTCTTACTTGTTCCTGTAATTATTCCATTTTTCTTTACATATGCATATTGTTTTGTTTATATATTTTACTTATTATTCTTTCACCATACAGAACTTTATATATATATATATAAATATGTATACACACACACACACTATCATGCTAGTCAATTAAAACTGCAATTTAAATTTTACAAAAGCAAGATAATGATGTACCTTTAACCTGTGCTCCTTCCTCTCTGATCTTCAGATTGGCTAGGAATTAAATCTTTCAAAGACTATGACTTATAAACCTGTGAATTTTCATGAAAGCAGAAATCAAGACACGAATTCAATATAATGACCTAGAATTACAAAACAGTGATGTACTATAACTAAAGTATACAAATGACTTTTAAAAGTTTCATTTTTAAATTCACTTTCATTTTATACTTGTTATATATATTTAATAATGAAATTAACAATAAGTGACAAACATTTAAATTTTGAGGTTATTCTAATATTGGTAAAGTATTAACACAGTTTGAAATAACAGTTTTGTCAAACAAAAAGAAATTATTCTATTAAACTATAACTTGGGAGCCAATGACCAACATTTTTGCATTCTTCCTCTCCCATCTTTAATTTCCTCAGCCTCTAGAAACCTGAATTCTATTCTCAACCTCTATGAGATCAAAGTTTTAGAATCATTATATGAGTGAAATGTGACACTTGTTTTTCTGTGCCTGTTTTATTTCACTTAACTAATGCTCCCACAACTAAATGTTATCTTACTTAAATAATGATCTCCCAGTGTTGATTTTAATCTTTATGATGTCTGAATAGTATTCCATTGTGTATATATGCTCTTTTCTTAATCTACTCATCAGCAGATTGAAGGACACCTAGGTTATTTGCATTTCTTAGATTCTGTGAATAGTACTGTGATGAATGTGGAAATGCAGAATATGTCTTCTACATATTGATTTCATTTCTTTTTGATGTACACTCAGAAGTTAAGAAGTTCTGGTGTGCTACTGCACAGTAGGGTGAATATAGAAAACAATATGTCCTGCAAATTTCAAAAAACAAGGAGACAGGATTTTGAAAGTTTTAACCATAAAGAAATGATAAATGCTGAGAAGACAGATATGTGTAACCTGAGTATGCGTAACATTCTACAATGCATACATGTATAGATACATTATATAATAACTCACTAATATATACCATTTTATATTTTTTAATTTCAACTGAAATAAATTTAAAACAACAAAAATCAAAGAGTTCCAACATTGGATACTGCAAATAGACTCAGGCTGAATATTTGACATGTACTGATAAAATGACAGTTAACTGTTATACCTCATCATATAATCAAGTAGAGTTGTGTGCTACATTGCTCTCATGAGTAATCCCTGGGTTTATAATTCTGCCTCAGCGTATTTATTCAGAATTGCAGTGCTTATTGTGTACATTGATTATGTGCCCTCAACAATGTCTTTAAAAATGGTTAAATAAAGAAAGATTAACAGGAACATGGAATGAAACTAAGCTATGCAGAGACTCTGCTTTTGTGGCAAAATAAACAGACCCAGTGTTGATTAGCATTATGTTGGTATTACGATCTCTTTAAATATGATTTATGAAAGAGAGTCTTCTGGAGGAGGAGGATATGCAGTATCTTAATTAAGAGTTTTTCAAAGAACAAAACCTTCTGATGTATAACACTCCCACCTTATCTAGTCTTGCAGGTTTGTAGGATTGTTTTGTATTTGTGATTATATTTTTAAAACTTCATGCAAATGTGTTGTTGAAACTACAAGATTCATCTATTTTTTTCTAATGTGTATCAGAGTATTTATTATATGTGACACCTGGAAGCAAAATACTATTCTAGTTATTCTATCTAATTGTTATATCATTCATTATTGAATTTGTATTGCATCTCGATGCAGCAATATATGATCTAAAATCTAAAAAGCCTTAAGGAACTTATTACCATCAGGAGAGTACAACAAGTAATAGGAAAAACTTAGTCACTTAAATGTAGTCTGCTACCTTCCGAATGATGATTGCTGTACCTGAATTCCAGTATGAATCAAATCATAAAGATAATCAAATCCTTACATAGATGTTTTCTATTAAAAAAGGGGGGAACTCACCTGATTTTGACTCTTGCAATTTTAATATTCAAACTAATGTGTGAATAAGTTTCATACATGATCTACTATATTTTTGTGTAGAAAAAAATAAAAGAATATGAGCTCTTCACTCATTACACAATATAACACAATGTAATGATATACTCTCTTACAAGTAACTCAAATATAATTCACACCTTAAGTGAACTGATCAGATAGAAATGATCTAAAAAATAGTAAGGATTTAACAACAAAGTGTATTGTGAAGTTCACAGGTTTTTTTTTTTTAACTCGGTTTAAATATAATCATTAAAATTGAGAAAATTCTGAAACTGAGATAGTTTGACTTGTTAGCCATTGGATCCATTGTATTCTGTTTTTAATTATGAGTGATCAAATGACTTAAGAAAGCAATTATTAAAATTTTTGTGTCTATTCTAACTATTGCAAAAAAATGAAGTTTGTGACTTCACATATTTCTACACTTTTAAATCGTATAAACATATTAATGTATCTGGAACAGTAAGTTACCTTCATATCAGAAATTCACTACATGTCCTTTTGATGGGGGACAGACAGATGTGAATGGTGTGAACACAGGGTAAGGAAATAATTCTGTAAAATGGGCCCAATGTACTGACTCCACATTCTTTCTTTTCCAAGAAGCAATTTCCCTATAGCCCTGCCTGACTTAAGTGGACAGGATATGTCACATTCTTCAGAAAACTACCTATTACCTGCAGGATAGATGCAGACCCAAAATAATGGCAATAAGAGGAACATAAGTTACCTGAAGGGTAAGACTTTTTTGACCCTTTTCCACAACCGAGATCCCCAAACTTAGGGAGGTAAGAATAATTCCTCCAAACCATAAAATCTGTAAGAATTTAGGCTTAAGAATTCAATCAGAGCTGCTCAGCACAGACCAAGGGGAACTAGAGTGGTCATGATAGTAAGGACTTGAAAGTCTGATATTATCCTGGTGTTAGTGAAAAGATGGACCTGGGCGGGACTCTGGAAACTTCCCTGGGATCCCCAATAAAAACAGGATGTCTGAGTGACACATTGTCTCTCTCTACTCTGAGAGGATCCACTTTCTCCCTTGAGTATGTTCCCTTTCCCTTTTCCTGTCCCTTCAGTGGAATTCACACCTATTGCTTTGAGTGACATGTCTGAAATCTTTCTCATTTGAATTGCAAGTGAGACTGTATTGAAAAGGCATCTTCACGCTGCCTCATTCTCCCAGAAGGTCCCAGCCCTGTAACAGTTTGCATGTTTTCTACAGTCAATTCTGGGTGAAGATCATTTTACAACTACTGTCAAACCAGAGGATTTCTAAGTGGCCTAGCTACTGTGTTGTAATTGGGGGAAAATGTCTATACATAAAAAGGAAACTTTAAAAAAAAAAGTCAGTTGTGTTAATATTGAGAAATACTGCCAAACAAATTGTCAGATCTTTTAATGCTTTCAAGGAGTGATAATGCAGATAGAGTTAGCAAGAATAGCATATAGCTTTGGAGTCAGGAAGACCCAGAATGGAATTCTACCTCTGCCACTTCCTACAGTTGTATTTGAGCAAGTACTTGAATTCAGAATTCAGTTTAATCTGTGAGCTAGAGATAGAATCTTCAAATTGTTTGGGAGAATAATAATAGCTATTAAGTACTTGGAATACTAATGTGAAGTAAGTAGTTGCAATTTTGTTTATTTTGCTGTTGTCATCTCCTTCTTAGCCATCAATAATATTACCATCATCATCATCACCATCAGCATCATCATCAGCATCATTATGACCACTTTTTTGAGGAAAGTCTCCAATAATTAGTTCACTTACAACTTTTAATAATACAATGATGCCTCACTAAAATGGGCATACTGGAGACTCCACCAATTTGCCAATTGCTTCACTATGAAGCTTATATAGAAATCAATAATCAAAACATAAGGGTCTAGCAATATAAGAGCTTATGTTTATGATTCAAGATGATCTCTAAGCAATTTAGGCAGTTGTCACTACCCTGAAATTCTATGTTTTCTTGTGTACTCTCCTTACTGGGCAGTTGTTTCCCTCAAGAATAAAATATAATTTCTTCCAGCATCATATCTACATTACAGATGGAATAGAAAACAAAAAATAGAGACATAAATAGAGGAAAATTATATAAACAACCAAGCCTGCCCCTACCATCAGCTTGTTGAGAGCCTGGTTTGGGGCTTCTGCTTACATGTCATTAAAAGAGTAAGGTCACCTGACTGTTCCTAGCTGGAATGGAGACTTCAAGGGCTGACAATAGAACATTCGGTTCATGTAAGTAGAAAGAGGGCAAGAAATCCCTGCTGAGATGTGACCCAGTGTGTGTTGCCACGGGAGAACAGAATAAGACTGATGTAACCTAGGACAGAAATCAGCTAGTCCCTGGGTCTTCTTGAGAATTATTTCAGCTTCTAGAAATATGTTCCTGGATTGAAAGAGAAAACACCAAACTAAATAAACTAATAATCGGAAGGTCCTGCTGAGGAAGAAATAGAGATATTTATTTTCAAAAAAGCTTTTAGTAGTTTGAATTTCTTGGGGGAAAGAATAACTCATGGCTATCTAGATAATCATTTGTTTTATTGTTAAAATTTTGTTGAGATAATTGCAGGCACACCTGAAATCATTAGAAAGGGTAAGGAGGAGGAGTTCCATGTAGTCTCATTCCAGTTTCCCATCATGATCACTTTTCTCTTATAAACTCTAGGACATACAACAAAAATGCGAGATTATTATTCAGATTTCTCCAACTTTACTTGTATTCATTTGTGCATGTATGTTTGTGGGTGTGTTTACCTCTATACAATTTTATCCATGGGTACATTTGTATATTCAATAGAAGAGTCAGGACATAGAACAGGTACATCAATCATCACAAGGCTTCTCAAACAGCCTCAACACCACTTCAAACCCTACCTTGTGGCAATCACTAATTTTTTCTCCATATCTAAAAGTTTCTGTTTTAGAAAATGTTTTGTAAACGAACTCATAATGTGTATAACCTTTTGAGAGTGACTTTTTTTTTCAGTTTCAACCAAGTTGTTGGGTATGTCAATAATTTGTTCCTCTTTATTACTGAATGTTTATTTTGTGCTCTAGATGTTTATACATTATTTATTATTTATTTATTTATTTAGTGACTGCAGTGTTCTTCGTATTATTCTTTTGATAGATACAGAATACAAACGATATTCATCCTTGGTAACGATGAGTTTTCTCTATTTTTATTTTTTTTTAGACTTTTGAATGATTTAGAGTTTTATTCCATTTACTTTCATTATCAAGATTTTGGTGGCATTTTCTATTTTTCTATTCTAATTTTCATTGACTCATACTCTGTTCTGCTCTTTATTTCCTTTTCCTTTTATGTGACTTGGGCTTTGGGGCTCTTCTTTAAAGACTCTTACCTGGGATCTTAAATTATTAATTTTCTCACATCTAAGGTGAACATTAAATGTTATTAATTTCCCGCCAAATACTACTTAACTTCAGCTGTATTTTCAGCTTCATTCAGGTCTATATTATCTATATTGGTGACTATTTCATGGATGCTTGAAAAAACATTTGGTTTTTGGGAAAATATTTTTTATAGGCAAATTAGATTCTATTGGTAGATTTTGTTGTCCAAAACTTCTAAATATTTGGTAATTTTCTGTCCAGTAATTGTAATGATTGCTGAGAAGAGATAATTGAAACCACAAACAACAACTGTGAAATTGTCAATTTCTCCTTTAAAGCCCAGTAGTTTTTGCTTCATATATATATTGGAGTTTTCATATTTTATACTTATCTCAATCATTATGTTTTCCTGATGGAAATATCTTTTAATTCTTACATACTATTCCTCTTTGCATTTAGTAATTTACTTTTCCCTCACTGAATTACCAAATATTAATACAAACTTGGCTTTGTAATTAATATTTACATTACGTTTTTACTTTTTCAAAAAAAGTCAATCTATGCTGTTGAATCTGAATTTGGTGTGTGTTTTTATGGACAGTATAGAGTTCAGTCATGTTTTTCCCTTTACTGTGTTATTCTGTGTGTTTTAATTAGCTCATTTAGATAATTTATAATTAGGATAATTTATTGAGATGCTATAGCTCTGCCATTGTATTTGTTTTGTTAATTCATTTTATTTTCTTTTAGTGTTGTGCTCTTTTTGTTGTTGTTGTTGTTGTTTGTTTTTTATTCTACTTCTGTGAGATACTTGAACCTTTTTTTTCATGTATATTTACTTAGAGTGTTTTTCAATGTCTCTTGGATCTTTAAAATAAAAATTTTTAAATTCCAAACCACATTTCTAATTTCATCCTTGCTACTACAGGGGAAAGTATTTTAATTATCTTAAGAAACTGAAAACTTAATTTGTCAAAATCACTCCTTGGTAAACACAGTTTATGCAGATGCCTATCTATACTACCTCCTAAATTTAGGGTAAGACATTAATTTTTCAGATATGCAAATGATAATAATTAGCTATTTTTCTTCTGTATGTCAAATTCTATTTGCTTTTATAAAGCAATGCCATAAACCTGTTGCTTTTGTTAGTAGGGCATGTTAATTATCATGCATCAAGAAAACTTTTGTAGAAACCTATATGTGTAAAGATTGCTTATGTCCCCATAACCCATGATCTTAGAGCTGGTGTTAATTTGATGTCCACCATACCCTCTGTCAAAACATGTAGTCATCTCCAATATTGTGCCTTCCCTTCTTTCTTAACATGCTGTAGCACTTCTGAGTGTTTGCTGGGAAAAAAAAAAGAAGCCTTTGTTTCTAGGCTTTCTTAAATTTACTTTTGACCAAGATGCTAATTCTAACAAACAGGATGTAAAAAGTAAGTGGAATATGTACCCTTAAGAGAGGAGTTCTTAAAGAGAACATCAGAGTCTTCTACTTCTTCTCTGTTTCCCATTAGCTACGTTTCTGGATTCAGTTGGAGCCAACACAACTGTTTTGAACAATGATATATTGGTAAAAGTTCAGAAAGCAACATAAAAGACAAGTTAGATCCTGTGGACCAAGGTCCTAGACTTGCTGTGATTATGTTAAAGAGAAATAAACTTGTGTCACGTTAAGGTATATTTATGTTTTATATCAATAGCAGTTCATCATGCTAATAATATACTGCTCAATACTAGTTACACTTAAATGCCTCTTCTATATGAAAACTTGCTGTATTCATATAAAGTATCTGTAACACTTATTATTATATAGCAACAATTCAATCATTTAAAGACTATATATTATCATTTTACATTTTTGCTTACAGCATTTCAATAACTTGCCACTTATATTAAGTTCGAGGCCAAATGATTCACAATATTTTCATCATTCCATTGAATGAGTCACTGAAGCATGCCTCCTCAACTCAACAATCTTGGTACTTTCTTCTTCTTCCTTACTTCTTTCAGCTCTCAAAATTGCAGCCTTATTTTGTAATTAGTTATATTACATTCTTGAACATGTTTTTTCTATCATGATTTGCTTCTCCTACAGATTCTCCTGCCAAATTTCAAACTCTGATGTTTTCTATATCTTTTATTCAACTTATCATTTTTAACTTCTCAGATCAAATATTTGTTCCTTAGAAAAAATATTCTTGATACCTTTGTTGATATAAGATACTTTTATTTAATACTTTCATTAAGATACTTTCCTTACAACCTCAGTATCACCTACTCTTTCAATTCAAGTCAATCTGTCTCTGTTTGAATAGGAACTTCACGTATGCACAGTTTATATTTCTTGCTTTTTCCTTTGATGATATTACCAGAACAACATTTAGAATGTAATAGATTACATTCTAAATGTAATCTATTAAAGTTTTTAAATGGATAAAGTTAAAGTTTTTAAATGGATGACTGAAAACAAACTGATGAACTATTCTTTTTATAAATATGAATTTTGATACTTGGTTCACAGACCTTCTCTTTACAACATGTTATGTAAAAACATGCTTAGGTAGCTTAAAGATCTCTGGAATACACACTTTGTAGCTTGGTCTCTCTGCTTCTTGAACAACTAGTCCGAACTTCCCCATTCTGTTTCATTTATATAATATCACCATCCTACCATGAAGTTTGATATGGCCAAAATGTCAACCATGAAGCACTTTGAAAAAAGCCACCTGTATTTTTTTTCTGAATTATTTCCACTTCATTATTCTTAACATTAATACGATTGTAATTTTCTGTTTTGAAAACCACCACTGCACTGGATTATGTCACAGGTAATTTGTAAACTACTACAGAATATACATCAGGAAAAAAAATGCAAACCTAGATGTAGACAGCTATCAGTGTTCTGTGTGACTGCTGCTAACCTGCTGACTGGTTTGGACAGCATCTCTCTTCAAATGGGGCTTTGTTATTGGCCAGATATTTAATGTCCCTTAAGTGTTTTGTCTTTGATTGTGCACCTAAAAATACTTAACTCCAAATCCAGGCAAAGGATTTAGAATCTTTTCCCTTGAAATACCAGAATTATATACAGGTTACATAAGGAGATAATAAGCAAATGGGAATTAGGAATTTTTCATAATCTGTCAATTTATTTTGTCAACAATGTCATCAATGAATTGTTTTCTATTTTGGCATCTCCACATATTAGTATTACCTTTTCTCATAGTGATGAGATAGTTTTAGCAATTCTAGGCATTATTTGAAGACAGGATGATATACAGTGAAGAAGAGACATGTTTCCCATTATAAAAATACTTGCATCATCAAGGAAAATCTATCCCAGAGGCTGACCAGAATATTTCTGTTCCAGAGGGTAATACTGAGGTTTACATACAACATCCATCTAATGGATAGCAAGGAGAATGAAGCCATAGTGATCTATTAGATTATCTGAGGTTCTTTATTTGGAATAGGGTAGTTAAGACTTTCTTTAAGTAAACATATGGTGAACAGGTAGACACCTCCATAATATTATACTTTGATACGAAAAAAAAAAAAAGGAAAGAAAGAAAATTTGGTTCTTGATGAACCAACAAGAGGAAATTGGTGTGGAAAACTTAAGGAAGCAAGGGTTTGAAGAGGGAGAATGTGGTTAACTAAATACAGAGATACTGATATAAAGTAAGACACAGAAATTAGCAAAACTATTGCATTAGCAAGATGAACATCATTAATAACTTTGGTCAAAGACATTTATGACCTGGTGGGGGAGTTCATTCTTGGAAAGTTGTTACACTATCTCAAAAACAACACTTTTTACGAGATATTAAAGTGCAAAGCTGATTCTGCTACACTCACACATCAATGCTTTTTAGTTGTCAGCTGACCAAGCTAGCAAGATGAGCTGGGTTTAAAGGAGCTGGCTGTATCAATAACTAAGAAAATGATGAAGAAACCATGCAACAAGGGTGGGACTGCTCAGTAACCCCAAGCATCAGCTCCACGCTGGACAGCTCTGGAAAGAGAGAGTGCGGATTCTTTTTATTTTATGGGCGGAGGGTGGGGGGCACACACAAGGGAGGTTCAATGGAATCTTCTTCACCAAATAAGGTAGGGACTAGAGTTTCATGATGTCTTGTGGACAGCAGACTGATTATCATCTTGGCAAGTCACACCCATCTCAGGTACTGCGTGGAATCACAGGCAGAGGGAGAGGAAAGGCACATTTGTGTGGCACAGCCCAATGAGTGCACAACGCCAGACCAGTCCCCTCATATGCTTAAATGCGCATAGTTCACACACACAGCCCATGGATGGCTGGCTACAGCTTTTTGCCTTAGAAGAAGAAAAAGGAAATAGAATATATCCAAAGATTAAAAGGACAGAATTTCTTGTGTTGACCTTAAATAGACGGATTAAGTGTGTGCTATTTCTTGAGCCACTCTAGTTGGACTTCAGGAAAATAACATAAAAACAATCCTTTGAAGAAACACCTTATAAATAATGGTTGTTTTTACTTTGGATGGAAATACAATTTTATGGCATCTTGTGGAATTTATATTATACATTTATCCTAAAAAGACAGATTTTTCTATAAGACAACAGATGAATTCCCTAGAGGTTATTCAGCACTTTCTGCATAGTTATACACAAAGAATACTTTAAGAACATGATGTAAGAGAGGCAGTTAGTTTTAAGGAAGGTCTAGTGTTGAACACTTAGAAAAAGAGTATTTTAAGAACTGTTGTGAATATTCATAATATCACATTAGCATATACAATTATTGTCAGCTCCATAACTAAGCATGCTGTTATCTCTCTAGCATAGTTAATATTTCATAAAATGTTCTGATACACTGCAGGGTTACCAACACTGTCTTTAATGTAACATTTTTCTTTGAAGGACTGAAACCAAGCGGTCTCTCTAGGGCATCATAAATCTTAGTTTTCATTTAGAATATAGAAACCATAAAGAACATAAAACAATATTTAAGCCTCAGAGAAGACCAATTTCCAATACAAAATGGGATTGTTATGACAGTAAAGGAATGAGCAGATGAGAATAGGAACACACCAATTTACACAAGGCTGCCAGAAACAAAATAAAGGAGGCCCAGGAGCCCTGGGGACCATACATGATAGAGCAGTGACCAGGAAACTGAAATGGTCCACAAGGACTCCACTTTTTTCAGCCATCTGTAAAAAGTACTATAGAATATAAAAATTTACATGATATCGCTAAAGACAGATGCTCAAATGATTCTAAATTGTAGATTTGCAGACTTTATGTGAATTAAGTTAAAAAGTCATCATTTCAGGTAAATATACAATAAAAATAATATGACTTGCAAAGCTTTAAGGTAAAATAATTGCATGGGATTAAGCCATCATACATTATAATTCCCTCAGTATATGCAACAGCTTTAAACTTTTGAAGCCATTAAAGCATAGCAGGAATTTAATGGGATATCTAATTTTGTGCACATCTATTTCATGATTCATTTCTTAAAAGTTCTTGTTCACCAAAACGTGGATAAAGAACTTTCAAACTGTTTATTTTCTATGAGCACATTGTTATTCTTCTACATATCCCTTGGGATTCATAGACATTACAAAGATGGATTTTCTTACAAACATCAAAGAGCATCTCCATTAATATGTTTAAGAACTAGAAATATTTTCTGCAAACCTTTATTATGTTGAATAGCCTAAATACATCCATATACTTCCTTGTTATCTTGGGTAAAATAAGAAAATTTTATTAAGTAATAATCGGTTTAATCACCAACAGAAATTAATCAGAAGTAAAACGCAGTTAAATGGAATTTAATAAGCACATATAATATGTAAATCACTCCTTAATGTACTAGGTGTTTTAACACATTTTATCTTTATAATAACTTTGTGAGATATCGACAACTTTTAAACGGGTTTGTAAGTTTGTTAACCAGAGAATAGATAATTTATGTCACTGAATACATTGAAGAGCTTAATCTTAGATAGTCTGGCTCCCAAATCTGCAACTCTGATGAGTATGTTATTTCGTAAACTTGCTTGTGAATGGTTTTGACTCATAGGTGAGTAAGCCACATTATTATTTTTATCTATTATTGTAAATAGTAATGGCATAGCATATAGAAATTATTAATATGATGCAATTTAAGGATTTATAAGAAAAAAGTTCCCATTCTTCCTTCTTCCCTTTCTTTGTTTTTGTTCTCAATTCATTAATAAATGGCTAATTCCATTTGCTTAAACTGGTACAGTAAATTTAAAATACTTATGGGTAGAGAAATAATTCATATTGGGATTAATCACCTATTCTATTTATAAAGATCCTAAAATGTGATCAAAGGACTCTTAGTATTAAATAACCACATGAGCTAATTATTAAAGCATATGTGCATGTACCCTATTTCTACCGGTGGAGGATAAGAGTAAGTGTGAAATAAGATTTCTGGTAATATGTATGTACTAAATGATTCCAAACCCTATATATCATTTGAATTAATTGTAGGTATTTTCTTAAAAATATGATTTTGTGTGAGTATGAAGACATTATATTCCTTAAATAGTTATGATACCACTGAAGTTGGAATAGTGTATATGCAGAAAAAAAGGAAAACGACAACAGATTATCACATACTTTTTAAATGCCACTAAAAAGTTCCGTTGACTACAGGATGAATGTAAATAATTAATTTTTCCCCAGAACTAAATATGTGTAAAATATTATAAAACATCATCAATGATTTAAAGCATTCTAAAATTTTGAGACTATTATTTTTTAAAGATTGTTGTTTACCAAAAATGTGATATTGAACTCCAACTACATTAAAATTTTTGCAAGTTAATATTAATTTGATTATTACCAGACAAATAAATAATTTTTAAATGACATTTTTATTTATGCATAGTCATTAACACCTAACACTTTAAATATGTATATAACCAACTAGCATTTTAAAGTCTTTGACATGTTCAGTTTCCTATTATAAATTATCATTGATAAGGAAATTGCTTTATATTTTGTGAATTTCCAAAACAAAATGAAGACCTACACATACTCAAATTGCCCAACATTTAAAAATTGAAATAAAAATATAACTGCCTACGAAAGTATAAAATTGTGTGGCAAGGAGGTAAAAGGAAATTAAAGGAAAATGCAACAGATTTTAAAATTTCTTTCTTACTCAAATGATCCAATTTGAGCTGGAATACAACCCATGCAATCTGCAGGGTGTCAGTAAGAAACAGAGCAGCAGATGAGTAGGAATTGACATCTGTGGCTTGGGAAAAAAATTGGCAAGGAGAGCAAAAAACAAGTAGTTAAAGAGCTCTAAATGGCCGTAAAAATTTAGTCTTCTGCAAAACATAGGGCAATTCAAATTCTTACTTTTATTTTCTTGCTCTATTAAGTAATACATATTTGGGAGGGTAGCTAAAAATAAGAGACATAATAAAATGCTGAAAATGATACAGGCATTTTATGAAGAATAGCACTACAAAGAAGTATTTCTTTTATAGAGTTGGAAAATGAAAATATTTAATATAAATCAGCAATACTTTGGAAAATAAGGTTCACCTTCTATCAATGACATTGTTTCAAAACTTATAGGATACTATCTTAAAGAACTTTCTAAGATTTCCATAATTTTTTCAAAATATAACCCCCTGAGAAGTTCAGCACATTGCCTTTATGTTAATTTGTATGAGTTGCAATAAAAGTAAAATATCAAGATGACTAGATAGAAGAGATATTAAATCAATATAGGACCCATGATTTATGATACTGAAATAGTTTTAAGTCCAATTAAAATGGACATGCATAGATTTATTATCATAAATCAAAATTCATCCTATTACCAGTCATAAATGAAAGCTTGAGAATACATGCCTTCGATGGTAGAAATAAACAAAGAAATGGTAAAGCAAAGTGCTTTTCTATTGTGATTTTAAACCAATCATCCCTTTGTTACTTATAGGAACAAATTAAACCCCATATGACATTATCTTATGATTAAAGATGTTTGAATAAAATTTTAATTTAATTTAGAATTTAGAATTCTGAATTGGGTCCCATTCTCCAAATTCTTATTTTCTGTGTGTTTTCAGGTGAGGGAGATGGAAGCAGATTATTAAATGATTTGTGATCATGTGGATTTTTTTGATCTAGTTTATGATCAGTTGTGCACATAATAAATTAGAGTAGCTTTAATTTTTTGCTTTTTCTGATAATAGAGACTACATAACAAAGAATTTTTATTATTCTTGCTGTAAACTATTCATTTTTTGTATAATTTTGAAACCATTTATTTTGTTTCAGTGGGATATTATAAGAGAGCTAACAAACAAAAACACTACAAAATCATTCTTAGATCTTCAAAGTTTCACAGTGAGAACAGCTTAGTAATACAAAATTCAACCTACAGAAATAGCAATATTATTAAAATATTGTGATTATGAAACACCTTGCTTGAATAATGTTAAATTTTGGAAATATTCTGAAATTGGATATTTAACATTTTAAGTCTTATATGTTACCCATCTTGCAAAATGAATTAGAATATTTATGCATGTGTTCTTTCTTAGCCCATTCTAAACAGTACCTCAGTAACATTCTGCTAAATGGTCTCTGTTAATTGATCTGTAAGCTGTGCTGAAGAAAATGTTGATTATTTCAGTGAATTTATTTTAAGACTACAATTCTTTATTCTCTTAAGAATCAGCTAAAGATCTCCAGTGTATCCAGATAATCTTCACTACTTTAATTTGGATTGAGCCATCTATAATTATTACTGCAGTAGGCCAACACTTCCACCATGGCCTTCGGCTGTATTTGTAAGGTCACTTAATTCCTCACAGCTTACTTCCCAATGTCTGGCATTTCTATCCTGGGATATGTCTTATTGGCATCCAAATAAAATACTCTTGAAGCAATGGATTGTTTTTATGGATTAATGCAAAGTTGTTTCAAGACACTTGAATTACAAAAAGGCTATTTGTTGATACAGAAAGCTTTAGATATTGCAAATTATACCATTAAATATGTTTATTTATTTTTTTAAAATTAGAGGAAGGGACTCACTATGTGTGGTGTACAATAGGCTATCAACAAGTATTTGCTGATTGACTGCATGAACTAATAGTAAATAGATTGGCTTCTCTTATCTTAAGGGTAATTATTACTGCAGATTCCCAGATTATCTGAATGGAACTTTTTCCTTCTAGTTTTCATTAATAATTTTTAAAATCATGTACAGTTTGTCTCTGCTTGGTGGGGCACTGTGCTTCTACAGGCATTTAACAAATGTTTTTTAAGTGCTTATAATGTGCCAATGTGTAAGATAGAGCTATTTTATAGCTGGCCAAGAAAAGAGACTACATACAGTGATTGAGCACTGATTCTTTGCAAGATAAGAATGAGAGGCCTAACAATTTTTAATGAGTTTGAAGTTTGAATCCTCTCTGATGACACATCAGGCTTGTTCATTTATTGATGATTCTTATCTTATATAATCTGTTAGGAAGCCTGACTTGGCTACATTACCTGAGAGATGTAAATGACTCCATTGAAAACTTTCGTGGGAATTCTCTTGAAAGTAAGATTTCTTTGCACAGATTGTGGTGGTTCCTACTCCAGATGAAGCACATTCTGTTTTTCTGAAAAATATCCTAGGATGCTGTGCCCTCAGTTCCCCCAAACCCCTACACTTGCTTGTGTTTTCCTCCTTCTAAAGTACCATATGGTTTACCTTTAATAAAGTCTTACATGAAATTGCTCTGTGGTGTTTTGTGAGTATTTTCAATTACACTGAGTGTATAATCTTTGCTGCCAACTATAGAATGAGTTGATGAAATTGCAACATTGTACAAAGACAGAGGTGGTACTTTTTTGCATTCAGGGTTCTCTTTCTGCCGGATTCTGCTCTCTGTAAACATGGTCTTGGTCTTCTCCCACACCTTTAAGTAGGTATGTCATTTTGCATGCAGAATTAATCAAATAAATCTTGTTCAATTTGCTCTATATTTTGTTACAAGTATTTCACTCTTTTGTAAACTGTGCTTTGTTAAGGGGATTTGGAAAGCCATTTTTTTTTTTTTTTGGTCCAGGACAGCAAGATACCCCATTAAAAAGAACTCAGAAACTGGTAAGAAGGGCTCCCACCTAGTTAAAACACACTGCGAACATTGTTTGCCTCTCTTTATCCCCGCACCCATAGAGGTTTAAAGATTTTGTTAATGAAAACATGCATTTGATAATTAAAAGGAAATAAATTTAGTCCTATGCTATGGGCATTTACAGTCTTACATGACTCTAAGTGGAGATCACAATTAACACCTGGAAAACTTGTATTTATTATCTAACAAAGAAACACAGACTTTGAGAACATTAAATATTCTTTGATTTATTGCAAACAGTACTTACCTTAATAAATACACAAACTGTTCAAATTAAATAATTAAGTTGATATTTTTCAAGTAACATTTTAATTTATATTAGATCTATATTTCAAAAAATAGTGCTGGGGATTGAAAAAAGTTAAGAACTCATTTGGCATTTATATTCAGTACTGTAAATAAAAGTTTTAATATTATTTTGAATTAATCATGATAAAATATATTTTACTCATTATTGAATATCATAGTAATGAAAGTAGCTATTAAAAACTTAACTGAAAAAATAAGCCATACATTTATCAGTTCATTTGTAGAAATAAACCAGTGGGTCAGTTTGGTGGCTGGGATGACTAAATAGGTTGATATGAGTACAATATGAAGGCTTGCTCTCTCATTTATCTCATGGTTGATACAGGCTATAGGCTGAAATCTGAGTGGAGCCTGCTAGTTGGAACAGTTATGGGAGGACTCTTCTTGTAGTTAAACAGCTGTCTCAGAGCCTACAGGCTGCTTTCCAAAAATAAGCATCTCAGAAGAACAAAGCAAAAGCTCAAGAAAAGAAATTGAATAATTGGCTTTTGAAAATACATATTTCTACTTTCCCACGCTGCATTGAGTAAGACAGAAACAGTAATTCAACCAAGTTCAAGAAGAATGGACCCTTCTAGTCAACACTAGGAGTAATGATGTCGCATTATGCAAATAGCATTTATAGCATTATTCAGGGATGCAATTAGGCACATATCACTCTTAATCCCCTAGGCTTAATTCCTTAACCATAAATTTTCATTGCACTTAATCTCTGATTGGCTAAAGCACATTTCCCATAAGTTTCCTAAGAAATAACTGATGGATTATGAATTCATGGGAACTTCCCAGAAAGTAATGCAAAGAGAAACAGATGATAGAGAGACAGATCAATAGGTAGGTAGATGATAGAGCACATATTTAGAGAACACAAATTAATATAAAATTTAAATAATGGGAGATCCAGAAAAATAAACCATGCTTAATGGAGGGAAAGAGTCATCAAAGAAATATGAGAATATAATTCTAAGCAATTGCTATGGTTTTAATATTTTTGTCTTCTCCAAAATTTACATTGAAACTTATATGAATGCAGTAGTATTGGGAGGTGTGGTCTTTGGAAGGTGACTGAGTAATGAGGATTGCACCTGCTTGAATGCGATTATCCCTCTTACCAGGGCTTGATAGAAGGAATTTACCCTCCTTTTTGCCTTTCACCTTCTGCTGTATGAGGACACAGTGTTACTTCTCTCTGGAGGAAGTAGTGTTTAAGGCACCATATTGATGATAGAAATCAAGCTCTTATCATGGCACAAAACTGTCAAATCATTTATCTTGAGCTTCACAGCCAACAGAAAAATGAGAAGTAAATTTCTCTTCTGAATGAATGACACAGAGTGTGATATTTTGTCATAGCTGCACAAAATAAACAAAATCAGAAATTTGTACCAGAAGATTGTGATGTTTCAAATACCTGAAAATGTAGAAGTGGTTTTGGAACTAAGTACCAATTAGAAGCTATAACAACTTTGAAATGAATGTTGGAAAAAGTCTGGGATGTCATGAGGAGAGCGTTAAAGGCAATTCTTGTAAGTCTCAGAAGGAGAGCTATAGAGATAGCCACATTCTCCTTAGAGATTTCTTAAGTAGGTCATGAGCAGAATGTGAAGGCTATTCTGATATATCTTAGATGATACAGATGAATAAGGCATTAGAACCTGGAGGAAAGGCCACTCTTGTTAAAATGGCAAAGATTTTATTGAATTATTTCCATGTCCTAGTATTTCATGGAAGGTAGAACTTCAGAGTGATGAACTAGGATACATTGTACAAGAACGCTACAAGCAGCAAAGTGTCTGTGATACTGCATAGGTTCTCTTAACTGCATATAGCAAAATGTGGGAAGAGACAAAGGATTGAAGGACAGCTTTCATATATAAGCTCTTCAAATCATAATGGTTTTACATCATGATAAATGGATGGAATGCACCTAATTTTCTAAACATCATAATTTAACCTAGTCTATCTCAAACATACTCAAAATATTTACTTCAGACTGTAGTTGTCAAAAATCATCTAACATAAACCCTATTTTATAATAAAGTGTTTTAGTCAGCTTTTTTCATTGCTGTGACTAAATGATCTGACCAGAATATCTGTAGAGGAGGAAAAGTTTATTTGGAAGCTTATGGTTTCAGAGGTCTCAGTCCACAGACAGGCAGGTCCATTCCTTGGGGCTTAAGGTAAGACTGAACATCATGGTGGAAGAGGATGGCAGAGGCAAGTAACTCACATGGTGATTAGAAAACAGAGAGAGACTCCACTAGCCAGAATAAAATATATACCCCATAGTCATGCTTCCAATGAACCACTTTCTCCAGCCACACCCCACCTGCCTCCAGTTATCATTCAGTTCATCCCATCAGAGACTAATTCAATGATTAGGTTAAGGCTATAACTCATTTCTCCTCCAAACCATCTTTCATTGTCTTACAGGTGAACTTTTGCAGGACACCACATCTAAACCATAACATGAAGTATTGAACATCTCAGGGATTCATTGGATTTCTTGTATCTTCAAAACACTGGCAATATAGTACATTTCTTAATATTTGTTGTTGATGCTCATGATTGCATAACTAACTGGGAACTACAGATTACTGCCACAACTGCCAATCAGCAGCCTAGAAAAATATCAAAATTTGCAATATAGTTTCTGCTGAATATGTATAACTTTTTTCACCATCATAAATTTTTTTTAAAAAAAATAAGTAGAACCTTCAGTTATGGTTTGAAAAGGAGGTACCTCCCAAGCATCTGTGTTAATGCAGAAGGTGAAATGATTGGATAGAGAAAGTTATAACCTCATCAGTCCATCCTAGTGTAAATGAACTGACTGAGGGTATCTATAGACAAGTGAGGTATGTTTGTAAGATGGAGATCAGTGGGGGCCCCTGCCCTGAAATTGTGCATCTGCCTGAATGCCCTTCCCCCTTCCCCAACCTCTGCTTTCTGGCTGCCACAGGTAAGCAGATTTTCTCCACCGTGCTCTTCAGTCATAATATTCTGCCTCATGTTGGGCCCATAGCAATGCAGTCAACCATCTAGAGACCGAGACCTCTGAAACAATGAATCCCAAATAAGCATTTTCTCCTCTACGTTGTTCTTGTGAGGTATTTTGAACATATTGATGCAAGACTGATAAAACACCATTAGAAACGGAGCCTTGGAGCTCCCTGGGCATGGCCACCTCATGCCTGCTTTTCACATTCAAGTGCAGCAGTTCTGGGCTGCCCAACTGTGGCTCAGGCAGGGAAAGACAGTGCTCAGGCCATCACTCCAGAGGCACAAGTTATAAACTTTGGTGCTTGTTGAAACCTAACCCCTCAATGCAACAGTATTGGGAGATGTTGCTTTGGGAGGTGAGTGAGTCATGAAGTCATGAGGGTAAACCATCCTGAATGGAAATATATGCCTTTTATGAAAGGGATGCACAGACAGTTGGCCACTTTTTTGGCCAACTGCCTTCAGCTATGAGAATACATAATTTTCCTTCCTTCCGGATGGCATTCAAGGCACTATGTTGGAAGTGGAGACCAGAATCTCATAAGGTACTAAACCATACAGTGACTTAATAAGACTTCCCAGCCTCTAGAACTGTTGGCAATAAAATTGTATTCTTTATTAATTCCCTATTGTGTAGTATATTGTTGTAGTAACAAAAAAAAAAAAAAAAGACTAAGGCAGAAATGCAGAACATGATTCTTTTAGTTAAAGTAGAAGCATCTATCCAGGTGCCCAGGATGATAAATTTTAAAGACACAAATAAAGCTGGGCACAGAAGACCATGCCTATAATCTCAGCTACTTTGAAGGTTGAGGCAAGATGATGCAATTTTGAGGCCAGGCTAGGCACTTAACAAGCTCCTATCTTAAAATTAAAATTAAATAGAAAGGGGAATATATCTTAGTGGTTAAGAACCACTGAACTGAATCCCCTGAACTAAAATAATTAATTAAATAAATAAATGGCATCTATCAAAACATATTGCAACTTTCAGAACTATTTTTTTAATTTGTTTTAATTAGTTACACATGACAGTACAATGACTTTGACATATCATACATTTGAATCACATGGGATACAATAAAAGAACAAGTGTTGTTTTTTTGTTTTGTTTTGTTTTGTTTGTTTTTATGGTGCTGGGGATTGAACCCAGGGCCTTGTGCATGCAAGGCAAGCACTTTACCAACTGAGCTGTATCCCCAGCCCCAGAATTATATAAAAACTACAAAATAGTCCTGATAGAATCATATTTAGGGTGCCAATTGTTTAAATGCTTTGTGTACTTTCAGTATAATATTTCTGAAACAATTAATGAAAAAATAATTCAATGAAATAAAAAAGCCAGTATCATTCTAAACAGAGTAAAAACTGAAGGCACTCCCTCTAAAATCTGGAACAAGACAGGGATGCCCTCTCTCACCACTTCTATTCAACATAGTTCTTGAAACACTGGCCAGAGCAATTAGACAGACGAAAGAATAAAGGAATAACTATAGGAAAAGAAGAACTTAAACTAGCACTATTTTCTGATGATATGATTCTATAACTATAAGACCCAAAAAACTCTACCAAGAAACTTCTAGAACTAGTAAATGAATTCAGCAAATTGTCAGAAAATAAAAATTTCTTTGAGTAAAATATGTGAGTCTAAGTGGAGAAGAAAATTACATATATAATAGCAAACTTGTAAGTGATGAAATACTTTGAGAAATATAAAATTATAAAATACATAATCTAGTAATCTACATTCCTTAAATAAATATAAAGATAGAAAGATAACTTGGAGAGAGCTACTATCCACCTGGGGTAAGGAAAATGCAGTGAACAACAACTTCGTTCTGAAACAATGCGCTGTGTAGGCCCATTGAGACTCAGCAACAGGTTAGTTCATACTGTCCTGGGCTTTATGTCAGGACCTATGAACTGACAACTAAACTTCTTCCTCAGGGTCAGGTCAACCCCTTAAAGTTCCAAACTCTAAGCTAAGATCATAATTCAGAATTCCAGGCCAGTGCCGATGGTCCCATATTCCAGTTCTGTCCCAATTCTAGACTAGTATTTAGGTTTCAATCAGACTGGCCTTGTAATGCCAGAATTCAAAGCCAGGTTGTTTCTCATGGCTTCACACTGCCCTATATTCTCAGATTTCACACCCACTCTGATGTCAGGTAATCTTCTATGGAAAAAAAAATCTCCAAAGTAGGTTCCATGAATATAGGCTCCATACTCACACTCACAAACACAATGGACAGGATCACCTCCACAGATCTCAGTACTAAGCCTAACCCCAAGGGTCTAGGATCAGTTCTACACTAGAAGACCCTAGCTCTAAGCTAACCACAATGGATCCTGGATTCAGACTGAAAACTGTGGCCAAAGTTTCTAGGATCCAGGCCTCCCTCAGGACTCAGGATGCAGACCCATTCATATGAAAACCCAGAAAAAAAATGCCTACCCAAGGACTCCAGAATAAAGTAAGCCTTTGAATTTCATCAGAAGCCCAATAATACTTTCTGGATTGCCTCATTAATGAAAGGATTTCCCCGACAAATCTAGTCTGTAAAGACTAGAATTGCTGCTTGTTTCTTCAAAATGCACAAAAAAATGCACAAAAATCAATTGATTTATGAAAGCATCATAAAAATCATGAAAATATAAAACAATCAATACAGCAAAATAAAATTTCATAACCAACCCTAAAAATGCAAAATTATATTATCTTCCTGCCAAAGAATTTAAAATAACTGTATATAAATTGCTCATTGAGTTATAAGAGGAAAAAAATAGACAGAAATCAGGAAAACAAAACATGAAGAAAATTAGAATGTCAACATAGAAAAAGAAACCATATAAAACAATTACATGCTAACAACTTAGGAAGTTAAGACAAGCAAATCACAAGTTCAAGACAAGGCCAGCCCTACCAAGTTAGTGAGATTTTTAAGTAACTTAGTGAGATACTGTCTCAAAATAAAAAATAAAAAAGGATTGATATTACTCAGTGGTAAAGTGTCCTCAGGTTCAATTCCTAGTACTAAACCAATCAGTCAATCAGAAATCCTAGAGCAAAAGATCACAATGATGGAGCTGAAAAATTCGATAGAGAGCTTTGATCAGTCACGAGTTGATGATCACAAATAATAGGCGGATTTCCTAGATGACAGATAAAATATAAAAAAAGAAAGAGTGAAGAAAACCTGTGATAAGTATGAGACTTCAGCAAGAAAACCAATATGTGCATTATCAGAGCCTAAGAAGGAACAGAGAAACAGAGAAAGGTAGAAAGCTTATTTAAAGAAATAATGACAGAAGCATCCTGAAATCTGGAGAGAAAAATGAACATCAAGATTCATGAACCTCAAAGTACTCCAAATAGATTAAATACAAAGAAATTTTCATTAAGATATATTATAATCAAATTCTTATATGTCAAATATGCACATGCAAACAAGAGAGGGGTGGGGTGAGGGAATTATTAAAGTGACCAAGAAAAAAGAACCTCATTAAATAAAAAAACTATCATTTGACTTTTCAATGGATGCCTTGAACACTTAGAATTAGATGATATATTTAAAACAATGAAAAAAAATGTGTCAACTAAAAGTAAAATACCAAACAAGGCTGTCTTTAAGAAATGAAGGACAGAGATTCTCCTAGACAAACAAAATCTGTGAGAGTTTATCACCACTAGAATGACATTACAAGAAATGCTAAGGAGAGTTTTTCAAGTGGAAACAAATAGATACTAGCTACTGACAATGAAAATCTGTAAAAATAATAAGACTATAAAGATAGAAGTTGAAATCAGAATTCTCTAATATTATAACTGTAGGGAAAAATCACTTTTAAAAATTAAAAGATAAGATTATTTAAAACAACATCATGAGAATAATGTGTTAATACATACAAGATACTGATATAAATTAGTATATCAATAACATTAGACATTGACGAAGAAGAAATTAAAGTGTAAATATTTTTATGCAGTTATTAGCTTAAAATAGATTGTTATAACTATAAAGTATTTTGTGCAAACTGCATGGTAGACATACAGAGAAAAAATATATAGTACATGCTAAAAAAAAAAGAAAAAAAGAAATCAAATCATACACCATGAAACATTACCAAATCAAAAGGAAGACAGGAATAAAAAAATAACAATAGCAACAAAAAAAATCAAACATCAAAAATAACTAACAAAAATTCAAAACTTCAATAGTAAGTCTTTATCTATCAGTAGCTTTTAAAAATGTAAATGTATTAAATTCTTCAATAACATACAGAAAATAAATGATAAGAAAAAATTCAATTTGATTCTGCCTATAAGAGACTCACTTTAGCTTTAAGGGTGCACATAGGCAAAAAGTGAATGGATGAAAAATTTATCCCATGCAGATGATAACCAAAGAGAGCAAGGGTAAAGGTAATTATATTAGAGAAAAATAGACTTCAAGTAAAAATTGTCAAAAGAAACAAAGAAGGTCACATGATGATAAAATTGGCAATGTATCAAAAGGATGTAACTATTGTGCATATATATACACCAAATATTGATGCACCTAAACCTGTTAAGCATATATTAACTGAACTGAAGGAAGAAATAGACTACAGTACAATAATTTTAATAATCCACTTTCAACAATAGATAGATCATACAGATAGAAAAATCAATGCTGGAACAGAGGGCCTGAACAACACTGTAGACCACTGGATTTGACAGAAATATACAAAAAAGTCCAACAAATAGTAGCAGAACACACACTTTCTCCAGGAACATAATCAACATTCTCCATGACAGATCATATATCAATCCATAAAACTAGTATTGACAAGTTCAAGAAGATAGGACTAGTATTTTTCTGATCACAATTTTATAAAACTAGAAATCAATAATAAGAGAAAAATTGGAAAATTCACAACCAATAAGCTGAAGAAAAAATAAAAAGAAAGCTTAACAAAATATTATAGCATCAAACATGTACATTAAAAAAGGAAAAAAAATTAAAATAAACAACATGATTTTATACTTTATGGAACTAAAGAAATAAATTAAGTTTATAGTTAGCAAATGGAAGAAAACTGGAAATAATGAGAGAGAAAAATCAAAATATATAAAGAAAATATTAGTTTAATTGAAGAGTAAGTGAATATCAGTAAAACAATAGTCAGAAACTTCAATGCTTCACTTTAAACAATAAACAGAATATGCTTTAGATACATTTCCTATCTATGCAATATTTAAGAACAGGAAAAATATATTAATGCTGAAAGAAAGAAATGTAAGTGATAAAACTAATGGTCGGTTTTTGAAAGTTTGAAGATAGGAGACTAGAGAAAATTTTAACAAAGTTGATATTAGAACTAAGTACAGGGTCTTTTCAGAATTAGGGATGGTAACAATGGCAATTGATATTTAGTTGATAGTAGGACACAGATTTGAGCAAGGGAGATAAAGAGGAATATCCATGAAGGCAAATTGGGAAAAAGTGGAAGATAAGAAAAAATATTTCTACACTAAAGGTAATGAATAAAATGCCATTTTCAGTATTTGTAATTAAATTAATAATTACTAATATATAAAACATAAATGTTGTACATATTACTGGAGAGTACTATGTAGTATTTTGATACATGTACACATTGTATAGCATTTAAATCAGGTAAAACATATCTGCTTCCTTAAACATTATTTCTTTATGGTGAAAACTTTCTAAATCCCTTCTTCTAGGAAAGAGTAACATGCAGTTGCAGGAGAATTGGAGTAAAGAAAACATTAAGTATATTGATTAAGTGATATCTTTCTTGATATCTTTCTTTTGAGATAGTAAATTGTCATTGTTTTTTTTTTTTTTCCAAGATGGATTCAAAGAATTTAAGGGGACTGTTTGGTATAAAACACAGACACAGGGCAAGCAATTATTCTTTCAAGAAAATTTTTAAGGAAATGGAGATTTTTCTTAGAAGTTTTGTTTTCCAATCTCTGGAAGGGCTCATACCACACTCATCCTCTCACCTGTGAGATCTACCTACTCAAAGTTTCTAAATTAACCTTGGCTTAAGACAGAAGATAGTTGGATTCGTTTCCTCTTCAGATGAACTATTTTAAGACTTCATTGTCATTTTAGGCAGACCCAGGAGGCATTTCCCAGGAATTGATATCATCACAATGCAGATCCAAGACTCAAAGAACTCCATCTGGTTGTCACAACCTACTGTGGTTTCCTTGGGAAAAAGGGTTTGTGGGGCAGTAGCACAGATGCCTGAGGAGAGGACAGTTTCAAGATACTGGTACCTTAAACATCTGAAAAGGCATCACTGTGCTAGCTCTGGAAATATAAAAATGGTGGCAACTGGAACAAAACTAGTGCTCAAATCCAGTGTTCCTTTCTTCCAATGTATGGAGGAATCTGTAGGTAGCCAGTGGGCAAAGGAGAAAAGTGTTGTGCAGTCTCAATCCCAGCATCATATGCAGAGTGGAATGGTATGTTTCAATCTGAGAGGCAATAGCTGAATCACTGGCACTCTCAACTGTCAAAATCTTTCTATTTCAAACTCAGCAGCAAAATCAATTCTCTCCAGTGTTTTTCCAGCCATTTTGAATACACGAGGCAGAGATAGTCATATGTTGGTTTGAAATGTGTGATTCCTAATCATTGTATTAAATTATTGTTGGCAAGTAGCTACCTATTGCTCAGCCAGGGAAAGGATTTTGTCACCCTTCTAAAACTACATGATGATTCAGCCTATGAATTTGGTGGAAGAATCATATACTAGTCATAGATATATGACTTTAGAAAAAAACTAAAAGTTCAGTACAAATCTTTACTTTTTCTTGTTCATTAACCAAGGAAAATATTAGATAATACTAAATATTAAAACATGGCACCTTTAGAAGATATATACCAATATTATTTCCTGAATCACTGTGGAGCAAAATACTTGTACCATTCATTAACTATGTGAGAATAAATTTCTACTATGCATATCTACTGAGTCACTGTCATGTGGCCAGTATCTCCTTTCATTTCCATGAAATTTTCATCACTCTAAAAGAAATACCATAAACATTAAGCAATCTTTCTCTCCTCAATTCCCTGTCCCCTAATAATCACTGGTGTGCTTTCTGTATCTATGAATTTACCTATTCTGAAACTTACATATAAATGTAATTATATAATATATGAACTTGTATATCTGGCTTATTTGACTCAACATAATGCTTTTGAGGTTCAATGATGTTAGAAATACAACAGTATTGTTTTATATGGCTGAATAATGTCTGTATGGACATACCACATTTTGTTTATTTGTTTATCTGCTGGTAGATTTGGGTCATTCCTACCTATCTCAATTGTGAATGTGCTGCAGTCTGACTGGGCGAAATAACCAGGGAGCGAGTGACAAGGAACTTGTGAAGATTGATACAGCAGGAGCCGCTTTAGTGTCAGACAGTAGAGGTATATATACACTTAACTGATTATACACAGCTTGTTTCAATTAACATCCAGATACATCAATTGGTCATTAAGGAATCCTCATCTTCTTAATAATTACACACAGCTTAAGTTAATTGACATAATCTAGACACAGCAGTCAGTCATTAAGGAATCCTTATCATCTTAATGGCTCCCTGGGGTTGGCTCAGAAACCACTCCTCCTAGCATACTGCCAGGTGCCATCTTAACTTGGTTGTGGCCCTCATCATGAATGTGCTGTTATGAACATTAATGTACAAGTATTTGTTTTGAATATCTGTTTTTAATTATTTTAGGGACATACCTAAGATTAGAATCACTGGAATCACCATTCCACCAAAATATTACATTTTTGCTAGCATTGTTTGAAGATTCCAATCTCACTACATCTTCATCATCTGCAGAAAGGAAGAGAATATTTGCAAGCCAAGAATTATTATAAAAGTCTCCTATCCAAATACATAAAAACTCTTAAAATTTGAAAACAAAAGATAAACTACCAAATATTTTTTTTAAAAAAATGGATAAAATCTTGAACAGACAATTCTCTAAAGAAAATAGACTAGTGACAATAAAAATATATGAAAAGATGCTCAACATCATTAGGCACCAGAGAAATACAGATCAGACTGTCAGTAAGATATCACTTCATACATCACTAGGCTGCTCATAATAGTTTAAAAGAAGAAAATAAACCCATAATATAATGTACTTTTTAAATGGTCCACCAGATGATTTAACAAATGTGAAAAAATCATTAAATCTTGTTGAAATACTATGGTGGTTTATAACCTGAAGCTAAGAATGAAGGACACAGAATATTTCAAGCAAATTTAGAATGTAAACATTGCAATAACCAGGCTATTTGTAATGACATTGAAAGAGTTTATATTCTCGAATCAATGCATTACTGTGCTAATGTGATTGAAGTGTTATCTACCTTCATGGGTAAGTGACACCTACTGAAGATAAAATCTCTGTGGAATTCAGGGTTTCAAAAGAATAATTTTGAAAAGTATCATTTGAAAAGAAATAAATCATTATAATAAATCAGTCATCACTGAGATATATAGCAAAACACACCTAATTTCCAAGAAACCAAAAAAAGGTGCTGAAGTCATCCTGCACATAAATAAATAAATGTAAGGAGAATACAAAATTATGCTAAAAATAGGTGGCATGGATATCTGACAAAGTTTTTGTTTGTTTGTTTATTAGTTGCTCAAGACAATACAATGATCTTGACATACATTTGATTCAAATGGGGTATGTATTCTTTGTTATCTTATTGTCTAATTTTCTGAGTTCTTTATATATTCTGGATATTAGGGCTCTATCTGAAGTGTGAGGAGTAAAGATTTGTTCCCATGATGTAGGCTCCCTATTTACCTCTCTTATTGTTTCTTTTGCTGAGAAAAAACTTTTTAGTTTGAGTAAGTCCCATGCACAAAAGTTAACTCAAAATGGATCAAGGAGCTTGATATCAAATCAGAGACACGACATCTGATAGAAGAGAAAGTTGGCTACGACCTACATGCCGTGGGGTCGGGCTCCAAATTCCTCAATAGGACACCCATAGCACAAGAGTTAACATCTAGAATCAACAAATGGGTATGTATTCTTATAAGAACAAATTCTATTCAGATCTCTAATAACCTACAACTCAAAAACTATCAGGAAAAAGAACAGAAACATCATTAGACAGATTACCTATCCACTCTTTAATAAAGGGTAAACTGAAGATGAAAATAATATTAAAATTACAAAATAAAGTTTCTCTTCTTTGATCAGCTGGATAAACTAATTTTCCCTTCTAGTAATCATGCAGATGTTTAGAAAGTTTGACTTAAAAAAAATTGGTGTGCAACAGTTACACATAATAGTGGGATTCATTCTGACATGATAATTCTTGCACATAATAAAATTATGGTCAATTTTATTCCCCAGTAGTCTTATTGACCTTCCCTCTGTCCTGACCTTGAAACCCTACTGGTCTCCCTTTCATTTTTATGATATTCCTTTTTTATTATGTTCCAACTTCCACATATGAATGAAAACATGTGACTTTAACTTTATGAAACTGGCTTATTTCATCTAACATGATGCTCTCCAGTTCCATCCATTTTCCTGGATGGATAAATAACACTCTTATATACACCACATTTTATTTAATTTTTTGAATTGTGCCACAATAAACATAGCTATGTGTGTATCAATACAGTAGGATGACTATGGCAGATTGATAATTTGTGAATGAAAATGATGATTCACAACATTGTTTTCATAAGTTAGAGCAGTATGAAATACAGTGTCTCTGATTAAGAAGGAAGTTATTACCAGGGAAGAACTTGGAATCAATTAAACCATTGCTAATGTTCAGTATTAAAATTTTTGTTCATATGATGCAGATTTCCAGGGGTGAAATAGAAGGGATAAAAAGTGACTCCAAAGGATGTATCAGGTTGACCAAGAAAAGCCTAAGGTACTTAAATTTTTGATTTTTTTTCAAAAGATGAAGGAAATATACTGCAAGAAGTATATTTTCAGACATCATGATAAAATGATGGTAAGATTAATTTGAGTGTTCCAGCATCACTGTAACAAGTGATTGCTCTACTGTTCCTGAATTGTGACACTTGGCAATACCTCAAATTCTTTTTATATGGGTTAGGCTGCATTGCCTTTAGAGCTTCCCAGACATACAGGTAGGTTTTTAGCCCCATTTTGTTTACAGAGATAAGTAATAGAATGGGCTCAAAGTGACACAACAAGTTGAGATACAGGACTTAGACTGAAAATCCCAATATGAATTTTATTCTACACCAGCAATATCTACCAGGTATTGCATGTGTCAAAAACTGTTAAAATGTTTTCTGTCATATGCTTTTTATTTCTCAGCTACAACACACCTTATATAAGAGTTTAAAGAGTTTATTTGAATCAAAGAATTAATTGAAATGGATAGATTTTACAAATTGAAGTCTCCAGAGGTAATAAAATAAACTAGTTTTCTCCTAAAATCTAAAAGTTTATGTATGAATTTGCGAATTCAATGAAACAAAAAACTGAGTAAAAGAGAGCAAAAAACATTTTGTCCTCTAGGAAAAAAATTCAGCTGATTTTATGTTGTGAATTCCATGCAAAAGATTGTGTCACACTTTCTGACCAAACTCAGGATATTTATGAAATGCCAGATATGGTAACCACTAAAATAAGAAAATTGTCCTTATTCAGATGTGTGTATTTCACAAATATCATTTCAATTTGAGTAGTATATTGAACAGCTTAGAATGTTTTACAGTTTTATAAAGAGAACAGGAAAGGGGTGTTACAATGATCTGTTATTAAGAAATAAAGGCTTTTGACTGATTATTAAAAAACAAATAAGAAATACAAATAAAACAGGAAAAAGTTAAAAATAGCTGAATAAAATATCTTAAATTATTACTGAAATCTTTGCAGAGATAATATTGCATTTGCTATAGAAGAGTATGAAAAAAATATGGTTTGTAAGTCATTTGGTTAGTGATATAATGAACCAAATGGCTTGCTGAAAATTTGGAAGAATTCCAGTTCAACAGCCACTATTCAAATTGATAGTGACAGCTCATTCTGAGGAAAAAATGTTATTTTCAAATGATTGATATGAACTCAAAGGGGTGTGAAGAACTACAGTGTACTTTGTGCATAAGAGTTGTGACAGGTTGGCACATCTCTAATTCTGATTTAAAACAAGCCAGGGCACTGCAGTTTCCAATGACATTAAGCTTATATACTCCACTAAATTATTTGATCCACTGGAATATTCCACAAAGCAAAATGTGCCAAAATTTCAAAAAGTCTGATTTTTGTATTAGATTGGCACATTATCTACTAAAACTAATTCCAATATTTTTTCCTTTAATAAGAGTAAACACATTCATACATATTAATTAAACTTAATTATAACTTGGTAAATGCTGTTCTCTAATTGTCAGAAATTTAAAAGTGTACCAGGTGAAAGAAAATAAAGAATCCCTGCCATAACAATATAACATTAAAACTTGACATTGAAATAACGGGGTCGTAACTCTATTGGATGACAAATGGGCCTTAATGCAGATTAATGGCAAAAATCTTTAACTCTGCCCATTTAGATTTTACTGATTTGGCATGTATACATTTCAATTTCTTAATTGTAGTCCCGCAAAGACCAATTAGTGTTTTTTCCAATAAAAAAGCATTCAAAGGAGAATATTTACAGAATTTTGATGGTAGCTTTTTAATTTGTTTTTTAAACAATTCTGCTTTGTTACAGATTCTGTGACACAAAGCAGAATCATCTTCTGAAACATAGCCTATAAATGACATTTTTGGTAGTTGTGGCCTTTCAAAAAGCTTATGGTGGTTTTTCTTGTACAGATGTATGCATTTTAGTCATAAACATCACAGGCCTCCTTTTTCTAATTTATATATCACTGTCATACTCAACTACCTTAATTCAGAATTCTGAAACTAAATACCATAGACTAGGTGCCTATAAACAACAGAAATTTATTTCTTTCAGCAATGGAGACTAGTAAGTCTAAAATTAAGGTTCTGACTGACTCAGTGTCCAGTGGAGTGCCCCTCCTCAAAGACGGCCATCTTCTCAGTATTTGAGAAAAGATAAAGGGATACCTCAAAGATCTTTTTTTTTTTTTTATAAAACCATTAATGAACTCCCTGTGTTCAATCTCTTCCCAAAGGCCCTACTCACTAATTTCATAAACTGTGGATAAGATTTCAACATATGAATTTTAGAAGTACATAGACATTCATTTCACTGCAACTGCTGTACGAAATGTTGGACAGAAACCAGAGAAGACCACAGGTTTAGAAATCTGGGGCATGCATGCTTTCATATATGAATCTGTTTTCTTTATGAACCTGACAGGAATCCTGTTTTCTTTCTATGAACCTGACAGGAATCCAATTAAAAATTTAACTGAAAATGTCAAGCTATCTTCAAAAACATGTCTGTCTGTCTGTCTGGATACTGGATACATGCCTTTATGTGTAGACTCCACTCTCTTGAGAGATGCATCTATTTAGTGGCACAAATAAAAATTAGAAGGTCTAGAATAAAATACATCTTACTGTCCATAATCTTTAAAGGAAAGTATCTTTTCTTTGTCCTTTTCAGTTCATCAAAATAATAAATCTATTCCATTTTGAGTCGGTTTCCCTATTCTCCATCAAAAACCATGTCCATAGGGATGGTGTATTGGCTGACCTGGCTCAGAATTTAACTGCAATGTATCTTATATTGAAGGCCTCGTCAAGAGGAAAGGGACAATGCACCGCTCCCTGGAAAAGGGTTCTCTTATAAGAGTAAAAGAGAAGGGCACTGGATATTTGAAAAGAAACCATGATAACCAAAATATCTCTCTCTTGCTTCTCTATTACTTTTTCCTTCAATAAGATTGAAATTCTCATTTTAAAAAATTTTATATTTATATTAATGCAGATCATCTCCAAAGGTACATAAGAAAATTCTCATAATGAACATTGAAAATGGAAAGAAACCTATTTATTGAAGAAGAGAAGAGTGTCTCATTAAATATGATATCAATTTGTTAATGTATCAGGAAAGATAAACTAGATCTTATTTTAATCCTCAAAATAGAAAATATTTGACTCCTGCGTGTTGAAGTGCAAGATAGAAGAGTTGGAAAACTTGGAAGAACAGCTTCAGTGGAGCTCTTCATTGAGAAACTTTATAAATCATTAAAATTTAAGGGTATTTTTAAATGGATCGAATACGTAAAGATAAGTGTCTAGAGCTTACAAATTTAGTTTAAAGTCAATTGATTTACAATGTATAAATTTAGTATTTTTACTTTTCAACTGCGTTAATTCTTCTTCTTTTTTTCATTCCTTGAAGCATTCATTTTAAAATCTACACACAACAATCACATAAATCACATGTTATGCAAAGGTCATCACAGTACCCATCTCTTACCTATAAATACATAGCACTTATTTTCTTATCACTGTATAATTCTATTTAAAATAGACATCAACACTGAAGTCTCAGTGCCCCTATCTAATGTTCACCAATAAGCCATTAATTTTTTTTCTCCTTGGAGTTCAGTAAGAAACCTTAGTTTATATAACCTGACATGGAGCTTATGCTGGGAATCTCAGTGCCCATATGTAATTTCAGGGTTTGGATCTGGAAGGTCCCCAAAGACTCTTGTGCTCAAAGCTGGGCTTTCAGAAAGTGATTAGAAAATCAGGGCTCTGACCTCATTGATGTATTAATCCATTGATGGTTGAATGGACTACTGGAAGGTAGGAACTAGTTGGAGGAAGTTAGGTCACTAGGGATTTGTCCTAGAAAAGTATATATTCTCTCTCTCTTCTTTCTGGCTTCCATGAGCTGAGCAGCTTTCCTCCCTCATGGACTTCCACCATGATGTGCCTGCCTTGGAGCCAGCCACCATGGACTGAATCCTCTAAAATTGTGAGCCAAAATAAATCTTTCCTCCTGTAAGTTATTCTTGTCAGGTGTTTTGCCCACAGTAATGAAAAATGAAAAGTTGACAAACATATGTAGTTACCATTTTAAAGTACATTAACTCATTAATTAATCTTTTCTTTCTTCTTTTTTTTGTGTGTTTGCTAAGAAATCTTAGTTCATATAATCTGAGGTTTTAGATAAATAAAAAGAAGCCCAGGAATAAGAGACAGAGGAAAAAAACAGCAGGGCATGTAAAGGCTGGGCTAGAAATAGAAATATTCAACTTGAACTTTAAAAAGCAAACTTGATAGATGGTGAGTTATATTTGCTCCAGGAAGGCTTAAGCTTTGTAACCAGCATAAATGCACCCGACAAGTCAAAATTCCATCGACCTTGGCAATGTCTCAAGGGAAATATATTCATGAAGATCAGCTCTGCTGAAATTAATCTCTTATTTTGATAAAATAAAAATGATGTTTCTTTTTCAAAAATAAGACTTATTTTGGCTTCTGTTACCTACTATATGCTTTGGGCCAAAAAAACTAGTCACTGTGGCATTGTGGTCCTTAAAAAAAAAAATCTCATTTGCTATTTGTCATGGTAAGTCAATCATGGAGTATCAGAGCAGTGAGGCAGTTTAGCAATCTATGTTCCTTTTAATCTCTGTCAGAGTCTAGAAAAGACACCTTTAAGTATTTAGTGACCTTTTACACTAAATTTTGGGAAAAGTAAATATTTCTCTCTTTTAAGCAGGCATAGATACATGTAACTTTTAATTTTACTTTAAGATTGAACAATATATTTATTAGAGTATTTTAATGTTGTTCACTGAGATTTCAGAGGTATTTATAAAATAGCAATTAGTTTTATTCTTTGAAAAATAATGAGAATTATTATCTTACATTATATGCTATTTTGTAGTATATGGTGTCTAAGGTAACTCTGTAGTCAATTTCAAATCAATTAAGAACCCAAATCTTAATTTGGTATATTATCTTTGGATAAGGAATGGAAATATTTTAATTTTGAATTCAGATTATATTGTCTTAAAAGTTATTAACTTTTCTTTCAGTGAGTCCTGTGAGGTCCTCTAGATATGCCATTTTCTCCTCTATAATCATTTCTTTAGAACAGCATTCCTAATGGATAAATGTCACGGGTACGGGTGGAGAATAAGTGAATCAAAAACTTGGCTTGAATACTTATTCTCTAGTAAACACATGCATATTCCTAAACATAGGGTATGTTAGTTTCTTCACCTTTAAAATAGAGATAAAAATAAGTAACTCTTTTAAAAGTTTATATTATATACTCAAATAAATTATGACTAATCAATTAAGCATTAACACATACCAACTATACAGGTTCCAATCTTCCCATGGCTGAAATAATACAAGCATGTAGAACCACAATTATAATAATAATGAATAAAATACAGATAGTTAGGCTCCAGAACCTGAACTCTTGGCAAATAAGTGGTCTTCTTTTTCTGATATCCCATCAATACTAGTCACCCTGATGTGTGTGGCTTTGCTGCATACACATCATGTATCTTATTGTAAGAATCATGATTATTGATATAGGATCTAAACTGCCCATTGTCTTTCTGTTTGCTTTTATGAATCTAGTCATGATGTCAGCCTGTTTATTATCACTTGTTTCTCATAAAATTATAGAGCATGAAATAAATTTTATTTGTTTGGATTCTCCATAGAAGTCATTTCTCAGTAGATGCTATTAAAAAGAGAAGAATAAACACTATGTCTTAAATTATATTTCAGAATGAGCATTGTAGGTAATTTCCTGTTGCTTGCCAAATGTAAATTTGAAATTCATGCAGTGAGTTGATGGCACAACTAGAGCTAGTCTTGTGAATGTTGAACTGTCAGTGGAACAGTTAAAAAAAATTGCCATCATAAAATAATTTGCAGACCTATTAACAAATTGCATGCAGTTATTTCAGTCAGAACCCTAACCAGTTAAATAAATGTCTTTCTAACTCAATGTAATGATGGCTTTCATTTTAGTGATTTTGTCACCCCTTTATTAGACATTTTAGTTCGTGTCAGAAGAGTGATTTTTATTGTATATTATAAACTATTTGTATTAAGAATATTATTGAGGTTTTGAGATGAGTGTACAGGTGCATTAGCCTTGATGTTCCATTTCCAGGAAAATTTTGTTAGTTAATCAAAATGAACAGAAAAAGAAACTAATCTTCTCTCAAACAATGTAACTCAGTCAGAAAAGATGAATGCCTCAATAATTTTAATATAACAATTCAAGATCTTGTCCCAGTTAAATTTGCATCCAAATTTTGAAAGTTTAGTTTCCTCCAAATCACATAAATAGCTATGTTAGTTTTAATTTATGAAGAAATGAGAAATTATTTTTCCAAGTGAGTAGTCACATATCAATCTGTTGCCAAGTACAAAACAGAGTGTGTTTATTTTTTCCCTTGAATTTATCATTAAGAGTACAACTGTGGAATCACGAATATTTTGCCCAAATATATGAATGTATCGAAACATTCTGTGTAAGTTAAAACTTTAATTTTTCTTAAATTCCACAAAATGGAACATATAGAAGTGGCAAAAAGTTCAAGAAACTCGAGATTTTTACAACTTATGTATTTGAGAAAAAAAAACAGAGGAACCTACTAATTATAATGTATTTCAGTCATTTGTGATTTTAAAAATTAATGTAACACAATTGATTTTCTTGAGAGAAGCAATAAGCACATGGGGATGACACATATATAAGCAACTATACAGTATGTTCATATCTCAAACTCTGAGTTTCTGAATAGAATATTTGTGGAATGTCTTCTCTGGAATTCACTAAGGATAACACAAATTCAATATAAAAATTGAATTTCTTGATCCTAAACCATCTCCCCAGCTCAATCTTTTTCCACCCCTGCTTTTTCTAATATCATATGATGGTGTGTTTCCACCCAATCATAGATATACAGACATAGGCAATGGTCCAGATCTCTACTTTTTTGCTTCAGTAACTGTAGCCAACTATTTAATGAACACTATTAATTGAGTTCTTCAATATTCTTCGAATCTCTTTTCACCTATTAAGCTCTACAGTCAACTGCATAATTTAAACCAAGCTTCATCTCTAATCTGCAGGATTATCAAAAATACTTTTTTAGATTATCTTTCTGTCCAATGTATTCATCATTTTTACTATTATGAGAGTAACTGAGACACATCACAAGTAAAACCATGGTATTTATCCTCTTAAAAGTGTTTACAAAGACCATTCATGACCTACTTCTTTCCATTTCACTGGGCTAATCTTCTACCACTTGTCTGTTTGCACTTCAAACAGCAATAATTCCAACATTTTCTTTAAAAAGAAAGCTAAGTGTATAATAATGCTGTGCAATTAGACAAGCTCATTACTCTATAAAACGTTCTCCTTAATTAGTGACATCTGATGAATCCATGTTCATCTAATAATTGTATTCAATGATTTTTTGTGCCTCTATGTGAAAATTTTCTTAATAGTTCCATGAAAAATTATAATGATGATGGAATCCAAGTCAAACACAAAATTTGGGCTGCAATAAAAAATACCACAGACTAGGAGTTTTAAACAGAGAAGTTTATTTTCTCATGGTTCTGAATGTTTTATGCATACCTCCAATGTTACAGGCTGGAGTTACTTTATGTAATATATTTAGTGTCCCTGCTTTTTGACCCTAACTAATCACCTGAGGTCAATGGAGCTTTCGTGAAGGTGTGTTCATCCCATAGAATTGACAATTCATAGATTTACTGGGATTATCAACACATTAAATGTTTATTGACATGTCATCAAATCAAAGCACTTTCCAAAAGGAAATACTTTATTAATTCAATTTTCTCTTGTTTGTTCTTGTTTATTACATTATAGTTTAAAAAAACAAATGGAGGTCTTAAATAGGCAAGAATTAGTATTGGGGAATATTTTACTTTTCTGTCACTTTTAATATTTTAAAAATAAGGAGAGAGAGAGAAGAAACGTTCACTTGTAAGCAATATTGACATTTCTAATATTGTGTGTCCATTACTGCTGTGATAAATCACACGGAAATTTTGTGATAGCTATGTGGCTGTATAAAATTATTTTTTTAATTATTAAAACTTTATTTTGGGATAATATAAGATCCATATACTATTGTAAAAATCATAAAGATTTTTGTGAATCCATTACTGAGGTACCCTAGTAGCAAAGCTTTGCCAGTATAATTTTCTACCTTATAAAAGATTCTTTTTTCTTGTTTATTGTTAGGCAGCCTATACCATCCTCATTCTTAGTATGGAATTTTCCATTTCTGTCATCATATCAATGCTCAATAATTTTCAGATTTTGAGCATTTATTATTTCAGATCTTTTGATTAGAGATTTCTAAACCTGTAATAAAAAATGATTCTGCACAATTATTAATAGCAAAAGCTTTTAAGTCAATCTGTTTTGATTTAAAATCTGGCCCTGTTTTTTGTTGTGTAGGTTAACTTAAGAAAATATTTAACTTCTATCTTCATTAACTGAAAAATGTAGATGTTGTTAGTAATGACCACATTATGTTGTTTTCAAGACTAAATGAATTATACATGTTAAGTGTTTATAATATCAGCAAGCAAAAACAATCAATAATTGTTCATGATAAATGCTATCTCTTCATTCAAGAATGAAATCTGTTTCCTGATACTTCTACCATTACTCATAACTCTGCTTTACACAAAACAGAATATATTTATATAGATTTTTAAATACAATTGCTAACTCAGCATGTCATACAATTTTAAGTAATAACTCTTTACTATTTTATTTGTATAAATAAATCTCAATTAGTCTATAGCACTCTAAGCAATTATCTAGAATTTATCCCAATTCTGCTAGCTTGATTTTTAACTATGAATATAAAGTATTGATAATGTTTTTTTATTTTTCTAATTATTTCATATACATTATTGTTGTTAGAGATCACACTGCAATTTTGTGACAACCACATGATTCTATAAAATTCTTTTTTTATTGAAATTTTATTTTGTTATATTTTAAGATCCATATGCCATTATAAAAAATAGAGCTCTCATTAATCCATAATTGAAGTACCTCAATAGCAAGCAACATTTGCCAATATAATTTTATCCTTTTCTAGTTTTGATAGAAAAAAAATTTAAAAATATTTCTTTCTTTTCTATTTCCTGGAAAAGATTGTATAGAAATGGTTTTGATTATTGATTGGAGAGTTTTCTGCTATTTTTACATATGCAACTTTTTGATATAAATTTGGTTCACTTACTTTGCTAGCTGTCTCTGTCATATGTACTAGATTGTGATTTCTGTTTCATTCAGTTCATTGTATCTTGTTATTTTGCTGGAGACTTCCTCTTTGACCTATAAATTATTTAGAACTATGTTACTTTGTTTTGCAATATTTTGGGATTTTTCTTCTTCTTTTTTTTAAACTGTAGTCAAAGAATATACTCGTTTTGATTCGAGTCTAAAGATAATGTTAAAATTTATTTATATCCTACAATATAGACTGCATCTAATCTTAGTATATATTTCATGAACACCTGAAAAGAATATAATGTATGGTGCTGATACTCTAAAGATACCTATTAGATCCTTGCTGATTTTCTATTTATTTTTTTTTACAGTTGTTGAGAGAGTTATGTTCTTCAGTTACAGTTGTAATTCACCTCTCTCCTTTCAGAACTACCAGTTTTGCTTCATATACTTTCATCTCTTTTTTCGTCATTATATAAACTTAGGATTGGTATGTATTTTTGATAGATTGACACTTTTACTAGTCTGGTCGGCTGCTATTTCAAAACACCACTGACTGTGTGGCTTAAACAACAGAAATTTATCTCCTACAATTCTGAATGCAAGAAGTTCAAGTACAAGCTGGGCTGCTTACTGATAAGACTTCTCTTCTTGGCTTGCAGATGGAAATGTTATTCTTGTATTCACATAAGACCCTTTTTTATATTAGCATGAATGACTGGTGTCTTGCCCCCTTTTTATTAGGATACCAATCCTATTGGTTGAAAGCTCCATTATTATTATCTCATTTAACTTTAATTAGCTTTTTCTAAAAGACCCTATTTCCAAATACAGTCACATTGGTAGTTAGGGTTTCAATATATGCATTTTGAAGTGACATAATTGGTCCATAACAAATGTTTTATTATTTGTTGTTTCTGATAAATTTTTTTGCTCTAAAATTACTTTATTTGATTTGAATATTACCACTCAGTTTTCATTTTATGGATGTTTGGGTACTACATATTTATAGTGCTTTTTTGATGTTATATTAATATTTTCAAAATCCATAATGCTTATTTCTTATAATTTTTTGCTTCATTTGCACTAAATAATATTATTGATATCTAATGACAATAATATATTTTTATGTCTGTTCCTTATTTTTTATCTCCATTTTCCTTTTCTTTACTTCCTGTCTCTTGAAAATATTTTAAAAATCCATTTTTGTTTGTGTTGCCAACTGAACATTTTGTCCCTCCAAACTTCATATGTTGTAGCTCTGATCTGCAGTGTATATGGCTATATTTGGAGACTGGGCTTTGAAAGTGAAAACTGAGCGTAAATTATGTCATAAGGGTGGGGATACCAACATGATGTGGTTAGAGTCCTTTACAGAAGGTCATGGAAGAGCATACTTTTCATACATTTACCAAGGAAAGGGCATATGAAAATGTCATGAAAAGGTGGTCATCTTCAAGTATAGCCTCAGTAGAAAGGATAGCCTCAGCAGAAACTGAATACCAGAACATTCACCTTAAATTGCTAGCCTCCAAAATTGTGAGACACAAATTGATGTTGTTTAAGCCATACAATCTATAGTAAGTTGTCATGGCAGCCTGAGTAGACTAGTAAAGACAGTCTACAGTATTGCTGAGTGTATCTCTTCGTTTTAGTGATTGCCTTCTATGTTGTTGCACTATACTAGTGTTCACTTTATATCAACTCATAAGTACTTTAGAAGTTTATTAATAATTTAGAACAAAATCCAGAACTCCAGATAAAGCTGCCATGTACTACTTTTTATCACTTACTTATTTATATATATAACAATTGCTTTTGAAATGCTTTCTAATGACCAGCTATTGTATTAATTAATGTTGCTAAAAATCTAAAAGGCAAACAAAATGCAAAGCTCAATATAAAACAAATTAAAAACCAGCTTCCAATCCCCCCAAATTTAGACATCTGGAGACAGTGAAGAAGAGCTTCACATGTTCACACATGTACACACATATTCACAAACACATTTTTAGAAAATATGGAACGAATATGTATTACTTGTATATAATGTGCAATTCACAGTGTTGTCATAGAAGTAAAAGATTAAATACTTCTGAGACAGGGGGATGATATTACACAGTTTGCTGACAGATAAGTGATTAGGACTTGTAGTCTAGGGATTAAATTCACAAGTACAAAAAATGTAAGAAAAAACTTTTGCTTTTCTAAGAATTAGTGGTAATTTTAGAAATGCATCTAGCCTCATCAGATGAGAGAGTGCAGTTAGTATTATCAGAGTATTTTGTTTTCCTAAAATTGAAAGCTGGCTTACACAGGTGAGGATACCAGTCCTATTGTTATCTTTTCAGGTTTTAAGGTATGGGTGATGTTTCTAATTCAGAGTTTTCTAATGATTCTCTAATTCAGAATTGATTGATCTCACTCCAAAATACAAATTTTTGATTACTATATTTTCTCCTCCATATATAACAATTTTTAATGGAATTAACAAAAATAACATAAATATCTTTTATTTTCAGAGGGGTTGGTGTATTTTAGCATTATGTTAAAGAAGATATAGCTTATCTTTTAATCAATATTCCCTCAATATCACTTCTCCAAACTGATATTTTTGAATAATCTTCAGCAAGATTAGTTTAAAAAGTATACTTCTTTGCAAAATCTTACTTGAAAATTATAATGAGGTCCTCACTGAACACATATGGAGCTGTCCTTCCATGAAAGCAGAACAGTATTTTAAAAAAAAGAAAGAAAGTGTCTGAAATGAAGGACATCTGACCTGTATTCAGAGAGAAGCCTTGATCTTGGGGCCCCGGGTGGGTCAGTCAGCATTAGCCTCAGATAGTGGTTTTGAATTTACTTTACTGCATAGTTGACTTGAGAACTGAATTCTCAGAACTCTGTTTTACATAGAATGGCTGAAACAGTTTTATCTGGAGCAGTTTCTAATGTAGGTATGAACTGCTGCCTGCCTAAGCCAGCATAAAATTCTTAATAAAGGCTCTAAGAAATTTCAAGGCAGAAAAAGTGACCTAGAGTGTTAAATGCCACAAAAGAGAGAGAAAAAAAAAAACATTTGAATAAGAGAAGGGCGGAAGAGTGAGCTTTCAGTGGACAGTTGGGCACAGGGGTCAGACTGAGATGTGTGAGGAAGTGAGTAGAAAGAAAAATGTGGACTGGGTGTAAAGGTTTCTCTATTTAAATCTTGACAGCTTGACTATAAAAAAAAAACCAAGTTGTGGGGTCATGGTATGAGTCTTTCTTAATGTGTTTAAAAAAATCAAACAAACATATTTTATGGGCTCAGGGAACAAACCAATCAGAAATGAGATGATACCAGAAAAGAGACTAGAAGTTCGATGTACTTTTGCTAAAACAGAAAGAGTAGAATTCCACAGTACAGAGAACTCAATTTACTTTGTATAAAAGTGTACTTTTTTGGGAAAGGCAAAATGGAGTGGCTAGGATTGCTGTAGTGATAGTAGTTCAAGAATAAAGAATATATTCCCTAAGCATTTGGAATTTATCTTAGAAAAAGAAGAGAAAATAGGAACCCAAAGTTAAAAAGGGAAGAAATAGAGAGCACTAGAAATCTGAATATGGCCATTGAATCAGTTGGTAACAGTAAATGTATAAGAGCTTAAAGGGTAAGAGGATAAAATCAGACAGTAGTGTATTAGGTTTAAAATCCCAGAGGTGGAGTGAATAGAGCATATGACATGTTCTTATGTATAGGCTGCCTATAGACTCTCAAGTCCTGCCATCCCTTGCACTCCATGTTCTAGTTATCCTCCCCTTGTATATTCTCTTCCTTTCTCACCTATAAGTGATGGCTTAACACTGACTTTCTTCTAATGAACACAATTTGGGAATTTAGATAACATATCTCTTATATTAACCCCCTTTTTCTCCCCGCTCTACCCTCTGTCTCTCCCTCTCCTCTTTCTCTGTGTCTCAAAAGAAGCAAGTTGGCATGTTGACAGCTACTACATGAAGAAGTTTATATGGCAACCAACTGCTTTTTCTGGTCAAAAGTCTGCCAAGTCCTGAAGTCTATTGTATTAATGTGAGTGAGCTTGGAAGCAGATCCTTCCCTGGTCAAAACCTGACTCGACAAAAAGCTTCATCACTCCCTGTGACACACCTTGTGCTAGAGTCACTAGGATTCCTAATCCACAGAAACTGTGAGATGATAAATGTTATTGTTTTAAGTTTTGGGGATGACAGGTTCCACAGCAATAGGTAGATAAACCTGTCACAAATACTTGAAGTGAAAGGGAAAATTCAGAACTGATCAGATAAAAGTCATGTGAGGTAGTGTTTTTCAAAGATTTTTTAAACAGTAATCACCTGTGTAAGCCAGCTTTCAACTTTTTAAACAGGTATAATCTATCATAAAAAAAGAACATCCATGGCAAACTTCCAGAATAATTGTGAGAACTTATTTCACTATTGATTAAATTCTCAGCAGATTGGTAAATCATAGTCAATCATGAAACACTGGGAGGAAAAAAGAATTAAAAAAAAAAAAAAGAAACATTGGTGACGACCATACTGCTGCTACTGCTGCTTATGATTTAAAGGGCTTTAAAACTAATGTAGCTTTCTATCCATCTGAGTTTGAAATCTCTCTGAGATCAGCAAGGAAATAAGTCATAGGAATTGCAAAAGAGGACCATTATTATTGTTAAGGTTTTTATAAAAAGAAATGCCCTATATAAGTGGCAGAAATAAGTTTCCTAATATCAAGCCTCATGAAGAACCTGCATGCCTAGTATGCCTAGTATTAAAGAGTTCTGAATTTGGGATTGTGCTACAGATGACATGAGCAAAATGTGAATGTCTGATACTCTTGCCTACAAAATTAAAGAAGGTGAAGGAGTTGAGCTTCATATTCCCAGATCCACTCTTAAACTCACTAATAATCTTTTCATAAATAATGAGGAAGAGAGCAAGAGCAAGGGAGAGACCAAAAGGATTGTTCTAATGAAAGACATTTCATTGAAAAAGAAATATTAGAAGTGATTAAGAGATGTCTTGTCTTCCAACAAGGATTACATATATTTTTTTCATTTTGTTTGTAATTTGCGTAGGCTTTATATAATTATCTGGTGAATTTCGTTTCAATTTCAGAAAAACAATGAAGAAGAAAATGGAATATTATGAATTAAAATAAACGAAGGGGCAACTTCTGGCTTGTACCTTAGCTAAAAAATAAAAATGGAAAGGATGTGAATCCTACCTATACAACAGAAAAAGCTTTATAACCTATAAAAACATAACTTTGCTTGACCCTCAATGAATCCTGAACTAGAAAGAAAAGCAACTAGCCTAAAGTCTAAAGAAAGGCAGTCAACTCCAAGGAGTTACAGGGCACAAACATTTTATCTATAGTGGCTCATATGTGATATATAAACTCTAATAAAAACAGGTAATATTTTCAACAAATTCTCAAAGATGATTGTGGGCTATCATGGGGTACATAAACCCTGAAGCCTTAGACCCAGAAATCACTCCCACTCCTAGCTCTTCTTTATGAAACCAATTTAGTACTTATGAGAAAGGTAGGACATGTTGCCTTTGGAGCATATGTAAAGATACATTGCAATTGGAGGAAGAAAACAGAAAAAGAATCCCATTCTACACCTGGCACACAGATAGGAATATCCTTTGGCCCAAGTACATTCAAGATTCCCTATGACTAGCACAAAGACAAGATTGCTAAGATGATTCCATCCCAACACATCAAGGACACAGGTTCTGTTCAGAAATACAGAAAATTTACTCCAAACTTGTCTTCAATCTGAGGCTACCAAGAAAAGCATTGAGAAACAAAACAATGCAGTGTGCTACTGGAGAGATTCAAGACAGTGAGAAAGAAGTTTTCTGAAGCATGAGTGCAAAGGGAAAACCTAAAACTAACTGTAGAACATCACCGAGCAAAACTCTGAGACAGCCCTACCCCACACACTAAAAAAAAAAAATAACAGTAACTAAAGAGGGATTTGAAGCCTGTGATGTGTTGAGAGTAATCACAACAATGACATGCCAGAACCAAGGTCAATTCCTAAGTAGATTAACTCAACATCACACACCAAAGACTAGCAAATCAAAATATGCACATCTGTAGACATAAGTGTGATTTAACTCAGTCTCTATTGACTTAATGAGATATTGAGCATTCAATAAAAAATCATAAAGAACACAAAAAAACAAAAAATGCAATTCACTCTCAAGAAAGTAATCAACAAAACCAGGCTCAGATATACTTCAGTTATTGGAGCTATGAGGCAAAATATGTTTAAAAAATATGAGAAAATATTAAAGACTATAGCAGAAAAAGTAGAGAAGACACATAAATAAGATGGGAAATTCAGTACTGAGATAAAAACAATACAAAATAAATGGTAATATTAAGACAGAAAAATGTCATGAGTGTTGAGTCATGGAGTTTTTATGCAGTTTCCCTTATGGAAATACTAGAAAGTTCTTGGCAGAATATAGTCTGGAAATCTCTTCAGTACATAAACCGTTTATATTTGGCTGGGATATTTTTTTTAAATCTATGTGATGAAATATTGCTATAAAATTCCAACATAGTTAACCAAAAGATCAGATATTTCTAACTACCAGCACACTCTACTTACACTTTGTCTCATTGCATATAGTTCTTGGGTTTTTATCAAGTTTCTCTCAATCAATACATATCTTATGGTGACATCTTTTCTAGTCTGCCTAAGAATTAGTCTCTCCCTCTAGACACGCTTCTACAAATCAAAACAGGCTGATAAGGGTTTCACTGAAATTTAATAGATAACTTAAGCAGTAGAGAGGATCCTCACACCTTGAGGATCACTAGTTGGAAAGGTTATGTAGTGCCCATCTCTGAGATTTTGTTCATATATGGAAGGTAATAGAATGAAATTTTCAGAAGGAAGTAACACCTAACAAAATGAGTGGGTTAAAAGATACCTATTACATTTTGTCTAGGGTCTCTTTCCTTGGTTTGACAAAGATCTGAGAAAAGTATGAATTTGAATAATGATTTGAAAGTAGCAGGATACTTCAGATAAAAGTATAGGGAATATAGGACATATTTTAAAATCTTAAGAAAATTCTAGTAAAATGGAAAACCCAGAATTCATAAAAAGGGATCAGGAAATTTTACTAAATAAAAATATAAAAAATTACTTATATATCAGAAAACAACTAAGAAAAAACACAAAATTGATTTAAATATGCAATAAAAATTTCCATCCTAAAAATAAATAAATTTTGATAATCACTAATAATGAAAAAGTCAACCCACAAACTGGTACTAAATATTGTCTTTGTGAAAAGACAATATCAAAACAAGTGAAAATTAGGTGATGGGGTTGTAGCTCAGTGACAGAGTTTTTGCATAGCATGCACAAGGCATTAGATTCCTGCCTCAGCTCCACATAAAAATAAATACATAAATAAATGTAAAAAAAAAAAGAACTAAAAAAAGGAATGTATAAAAAAGCAAGTGAAAATTAAAAGAAAAATCTTTGCCTTAGTGATACAAAAAGGGAAAAGTAAAATTAATGATTGTTTCTTATAGTTCACATTGACCAATTAATATATATTTATTACCTATAATGTATAACTAAAATGATATTATAAAGACACTTTAACTCAGAAATTCTCTTTTTTTGAATTTAGTTTAAATTTTTTTATACATTTACACAAATAAGCTTAACCAAAATATTTCTTAATGCATGTTTATAAAACAAGTATAAGAAACACAAATATTAAATAATGGATAAGTATTAACCCAATTACATTGCATTAACACAAAGATTCTACACACAGTAGAAAGAATTAAGCGAAATTGTATGAACAAAGAATTGTATGAAAGTTTTAGAAATATAGATATTTTATTGATAATAGTAGCTATACCTAGAGTAAGGTTTAAAATTTATGTATATTGCTTTCTTTTTAAAAACAGGCAAAATGAGAGCTTTTGTAAAAAAGGCTTCCTTTTAAAAAAGGAAGCTAACTTTTTCATGGATAAATCTCTTGAAAATGCCCTTCAATTGATGAATGGATTAAGAAAAATGTGGCATATGTACACAATGGAATATTATTCAGTAATAAAAGAGAATAAAATCATGGCGTTTGCTGGTAAATGAATGGAGTTAGAGAAGATAATGCTAAGTGAAGTTAGCCAGTCCCTAATAACCAAATGCCAAATGTTTTCTTTGATATAAGGAGGCTGATTCTTAGTGGAACAGGAAGAGGGAGCATGGGAGGAATAGAAGAACTCTTGATAGGGCAGATATTGGAGGGGAAGAGAGGGGGATTGGGGTTAGAAATGATTATGGAACGTGATGATCATAATTATCTAAAGTACATGTATGAAGATACAAATTGGTGTGAATATACATTGTATACAACCAGAGATATGAAAAATTGTGCTCTATATGTATAATAAGAATCATAATGCATTCTGCTGTCATATATAAATAAAATAAAATAAATACTAAAAAAAGAAGCAGGTAAAACTAAAAAAAAAAAAGAGATGTGTTTATATTATTTTTATTTAGAAAATGCTTGCAAAATCACAAATCATTTGTACAATTTTATAACATATAAAATTAATTAGTAAAAAATAAAGACAACAATATATGGGGGAGATAAAGTAGGAAAGGGAACATGAAGAATAAATACTTATGTTTCATGAAATATAATTTCTACTTTGATATTTTCTTGCAAACTGCATGCCTTGGGCAAATTATCTAAATTCTATGGGTATCAAAAATATTTAGCTATGTTATTGAAAAGTATATAAATATTTAAAAATGGTTTATATAAAATCTCAAATTATAGTAAGGATATGTCACTATTAATGACATGGCAAAGACTTATCAATCTATGCTATATTATTTTTATGATTATGCAAAGAATATAAGCTAATTTTAACAGATTAAAAATAAAAGCAAAAATGAAGGTCCCTCCAGCAATCTCACTTACTTATAATTCTATATACTTTTCATGAATACATATATAGCATATATTTTTAATAAGTATTTGAACCTTCAAATACCATTTGTAAGACCTTTAAAAAAAAGTTTTGTCTTTTTTTGTTTGTTTAACTGTACAACATATATTTGGGTATTCACTCAAATTTTTCAAATTTCAACTACTTATTTATTCCCCTTATATAATAACCAATTTAATGATTTAAAAATAATTTTGGAAGAAAAGAACCCTTAATTCAATTGAAAATTATCTCAAAAATACAATTTTAAAAGATCTAAATCAGCTAGAAACCTGGGTCTAAAGCTGTACTGTGAACAAAATGTCCCCTTAGGATTTCTTAAGTATGTATATTACTGAACCCAGCACATAGATTCTGATGTAGTAGATTATGATAACCCCAGAATTATAGATTCTTATATAAAGCTAATAGGAATCTGAGTTGATCACTCTTGGTTAACACTTTTATAAACTTTCTCCCTGTCAGCCCCATGATAAACTTCATTTCACTAGTGAATGGAGTCAGTTCATCTACATGTGTAGCTTACCTAATTCATTGACTTGTGTTTTTGAGAAAATGAAGCTCGTGATAACCAACTTCATTGTGTTCATTATATAAAAATTCAACATGTAAATGTATAAAGTGTTATAATTGATCTGAAGCACTTAGGTATTTGATCCACAAGATGCAGAAGCATTTGTTTTGATAGATGGCTTTCTTGAATTTTTTTTTTCTATTTTAAAAAACAGGTATACATTTTAGTAAAGGTAATCCATAAGGTTTAGCAGAACATCTATTATTAGCCTGGTAGTGCTAATATAATTCACTGTCCAAAACACTAACTATAATAAGCTTCTTATAGAAGGCAGGATAAATGATTGATTTGTAAATTGCTGTTAGTAACTGGTAGATTTCACATTGAACAAATACTTTTGTTGAAAATTCCACTGTAGTACTGTCATATGAAGCATTAGTAACTGGTACGATATAGGGTTAAAATGGAATTAGGCTACAGAAAAATTTAACTAGAGAATTCCATTAAAGACAGCAATTATATACATTTTCTCACGAAGATATATAACAACATGACCCTCATAGAAAATTATTTAATAAAATGAAGTTTGTTTTTATTTATAAAACTTAAAACGCTAAAGATTACTTTTAGGTCAGAATGTACACGCAAGCTAATTTAAAATTAAACTTTAATCAATGTTGTGTCGTGAAGGTATGATATCAGTGTGTTAGGGAATTTAAGGCATAAAACAATATTAGACAAAAGTAGTCAAAAGACAAAAAGAAACAAAAACAAGACTTTGGTGGTGTTCTAAGACCTTTTGATGTAGAACAAGGGCATAGAGTATATTAAAGACTTAGAGCAAAGGACTAGGGTATAAATGCCAGAAGGCCTGCTTCCATATGAAAAATGGGACTAAGATGCATGGTGGACATATTTCACTTCACAGTTTTGCTTAGCATCATCATTAAAGACATACCCTTGTGTTAACTCAAATAATAATTGAAATGATGATATGAAGAAAAAATCAGAGAATTCTCATCAGAAAATTAAGATGTTAAGTATCACAAAAAGTTCCTCACTTTTAAAAAGTATAATATTTTTATAATATTAATTGCATTTTAATAGATTTGGACTATAAACAAAGTCCTAAAGTAAATAATACTTTCTAAAGTACAAATCCTAAAGTAAATATACTTTCTATTTATTTAATCATTAAACCTTTAAAATTTATTTTAAACTTCAAGATATGAAAGACATCAATTGGTATTCTCTAAAATATTGAATCATTTTGGTATTCAAAGTCAACCATATTTTATAATGTACATTCTCATAATACAATATGTTTTCAAAGGAAATGCACTTATTAGAACCAGCTGTTAAAATAGGATATAAGTGATATAAATAATCATAAAAATTGATAATAATTCTGTCATGGATAAACTGAAATATACCTTTGATCTAGTGACTACTGGAAAAATTATTGCTGAAAATTATGATTATCAATGAAATATGACCCACCATTTTAAGCATTACTAAATTCACTTTAATAAATCAATCAGTGAAGGGGCATATAAATATTAATCATGACCACTGCTAACATCACAAAAAAAAGAGACTACTTAAACAAATTTTCCATCTGGTGAAGGAACACAATGCCTCTAAGGAAGTGTTACTGCTTCAAATGTTAAGCCTGAGTCTGATGAAAAGCTTACATTCAACTTCCCATTTACAGAAATACAGATGTCAGAGAAAGGTGTTATCCAATTGGATGAAGACATAATCAACTACATACTTCTACTGAAAAAAAAAGACATTTTTTGTCAACAAATTGCAAGAAATAAATAAGAAGCTGGAGAAACACTGTGTGTGTGTGTGTGTGTAAGCATATATACTTATGGGCACATGTGTGGGTGTGTTAGCTGGTTACAATAAGTTTATTCTACTTGAATTTTGATTCAAATAAAATAAACATAATGGAACTTTTAAGACAATTGGGGAAACATGGACTACTGAATATTCAATATAAATTATTTTTAAATAAGTATAATAGTGATTTGTGTTAATGTTTTTTTTTAAAAAAACTTTTTTAAAAAAAAGATATTAATATTAAAGATTTATAGATACATTATTAAAATTCTTCACAGAAGAATAAAACTAAGGTTTCCAGAATTAGGCTTGGTATAGATAATACATCCTTAGACATGATTATTGAAGCTACATGATGTAATCAAATTAGTCTTATTTTCTTTTGTTTGAATATTAGTGTAATAAAATTTACAAGAGATGCAAATCACTTCTTCTATTTATAGACAAATTTTCATTCAGAAGTTTACTGGTGATTTTATATTTTTAATGTGTAGTTTGACTTTTATTATTCAACATAGATTGATTTATGCTGTTACTTTTCAAAGGCAAGATGTAAGTTCCATACTTATGAGTTCTTCACACGCATTCAAATGTGTAATTAAACATTTTTAATAGTCAGATTGACTAACATTGCTATAAACAATTGCATTTTATTATCTCCTAACTACTCTCAATATTGGCATTACTATTTCGATTAAAAGATTTATAGATAATAATATGAGAAAATTAATGGAGTTTCAAAGAATAATAATGACATAGGCCTGGCATGTTTGAGGTATCACTCTACTTCCTATTTGGTCTTATTCTTCCTGCTAGGTCCAGGAAGTACACTCTCCCCACTGGAGACAAGGCACAGGCATTCTATGCTGAAATGTTACCATACTTATCTTTTTCTCATTTTTACAATTAATGGTGGAAATGTAAAATGAGATAGTCATTTTATTACTTCTCTATTGTAACAGTTTACCACTTACTTTGCAGTTTAAAAGAAAACAATTTATTATCTCATAGTTTGTGTTTGTCAGGGGCCAAGCATGTAATAGACGGATTCTATAGTGACTTCTGTCACCACCTACCCAGAATTGGGCCTAACTTCACAGATTAAGGACACAGCACTCCATAAGACTGTCCTCAATTGTAGCTGGTGTCTATATAATTGGAGATTCCCAGGCTAACTTTATTTTTGTTCAATTGGCTACAAAGTCTGGGATTGACCACTATATCCCTTCAAGTTCAATATTTACCAGAATGTTTTAAAAAACTCAAAAAAGTCCCCTACTTATGATTACTGATTTAATGTAGCAAAAGATGCAAATCACAACCAACCAAAAGGAAAGATACATGAGGTGAGGTCTAGGAGGATTTTAAATGTGAAACTTCCATTGAGTCAGGATGCTTTATTCTCCAAGAGCACTGACGAGTTATCATGATCAGAGTATTGCCAATCAGGAAAGCTCACTCAAGCATTGATGTCCCAAGGTTTTCCTATGGCATCACTATGTTGGCATGACAGCTGAATCATTTAACATGTGACTCCATCTCCAGTCCCTCACGTGCTCCAATAGTAGAGTTGATATTACATGGCTGAAGGGCTCAACTGTCTAACCATGTGGTTGGTCTTTAACTTGACCAGACCTCATTTCAAGTCCATACCTTAACATAGACTATCTAGGGGCCCAATATGAGTCACCTTGCTAATGTAAACTATCAGCTCTGATCTAAAGGGCGCACCATGAATAACAAAGAGGCTACTTCTTGGAAACTGAGGACAAAGGCAGTCACATTCTTTATTCTGCAGGACTTCTGCTCCGGGTCTCACAATGTTAAAATTAAGGTCTCTTATAGTCTCATAAGAGACTGGATTTAGGACAATTTTTTTTTCAAAATTTCTCAGGTTATTGAAAAAAATCAGTTCTTGGTAGATATGAAAAAGAGGTCCTTGTTTTCTTCTTAGTTGTTGACTAAAGTCTACATTTATCCTCTAGTGGCCACGTTTGAGTCATTGTCATATGGCCCATCAACAACACAATGTTTTCTCCTTCTAGTTCACAGAAAAATCTATACCTTTTCTTAGTCTGTTTTGGTGAGCTCCACTATGTCAGGTTTATTTAGAATAATCTCACTTTGGATTTGCTTAAAGTTAATTGATAGGGACATTAATTACATCAGCATGATTTCTTTGGCCATATTACAGGAGAGGTTTCTATCATATTCACAGGTGCTATTGCCACAGGAGAAGAAGCATTCATAGAGGTCATGTACACTGGTAGCTAGTTATCTTGGAAAACACTTTGTTCAGATTTTATAAAATTAGATACCACAATTGCACTCCTGAGCATTTATCCTGGAGGAATTAAAACTTATGCTCTCACAAATTGCTGCACATTAATGTTCATACCTGCTTTGTTTATAATAATTTAAAACAAAAACATAAAATAATCCAAATGTTCATCTTCAATCAACTTATCAAAGAGGAAAACAATGTAGAGACTAGAGAAAAATAACCTTAGTAAGATGCTTAATGGAACAGAAAAGTGGAGAGAGTGGTACTATAGAGGTCAACAAGAATTTTAAAAATGACCAGTGTTGTAGTTCAACTTCAGAACATGAGGAAAATGACAAAAGATGTAGCAAAAGGCATAAGTATTATAAAAAAATATGCAACGATAAGGAGACCACATTGATTAATTAGGAGAAATCCATGAGATAAGCAAGTTTAAGACCCCAGGGAAAGTCAAAAAAGGTTTAAAATTGTAACTTTTGGTTAATAACTCAGTGAAAATATATCTTCTTTTAATACCATGAAATCTACAATTGACATTCGATGAAATAACACAACAATTTTACTTAACAAAAATCTAAGCCCTTGTAAGACATTTATTACACAAAGAGAATTAATTCTGTCTAAACTATATACAAAATAATTGTTTGCTAAACAAATTTAGCTAAATAAGCTATTACTTATTAGTTGACTATCTAAAAGTTGCATGTTCAACATACATTGAGCACTAAAACCTTGACATTTTCAGTCATATCTCAAAATATCTAATATGAGTCATGTATTTGTGAGTCATATGCATTATAAGAAAATAAATGTCCCCAAAGACATTTCCAATTTATAATGAAAAGACGAAAGAGGATGGATAGGGAGTAAAAGAGAAAGGGAAAGAAGAACATGAAAATATGCAAGAGTCAGAAAATAGGAACCAGCTAAAAGAGCATGTCTTGTGGGTTTTTGCAAGTTTAGTGTTGATAGAATGTAACAAATCAATGAAGTTGTTTCACCAACCACTAGTGCACGTGTACACACACACCCAGACACTCATATTTAAAATTTCTTAAATTAGAGCACATTCTGCAATCCCCAGTGGGCTAAGTAAGAAAGTGTTACGATAATGTCATTTCCTTTCCTTTACCTTTGCTAAAACAGTCTGAAATCTTCTGCTGATACTAATAACGTGAAGAAAATGCCAATATTACAAAAGGGGTGTCAGTAAAAAATTTTAGAGAATATAATGGAGTACTCTTTTAGAGATGCTGTATCACCAAACCTCTTTAAAGGGCAGAGATGAATATGGTACGGAAAAGCACACATATATACAGGCCAGAAACAATATGTGACTCAGAATATGAGTATAGCATAACTCAACCAAAACCATACTCAATAGCATTTCTAGTTGGAAGAAAATAATATTGGACAAGTCTTTATCATTCACAGTCCAAGGAAAGAAGTAAAATGGAAAAAATGACATATCATATATCCAAATATTTGTCATATGTCAAGTTATTAAGTTAAATATTTTATATCTCCTTATTTTGAAAAATTTTCTTTCATTTTCATCTAAAAGGCTTTTATCCATCCCTAGTCTCCTTCTATCCCACAGTTCTGTCCAGCACCACAAAGGACCCTTCTTCAATTTATGCATAGGTAGCAGTCCCCGTTACTGTGATTCCAGTTGCCTGCAATCAACCACGGTCTGAAAGTATTAAATGGAAAATTCTAGAAATAAATAATGTAGACATTTTAAATAATTTTAATTGTAGCATGCTATTACTTTATTATTAGTTATTGTTATTAATCTTTTGCAATGACTAATTTATATGTTGAATTTTATTATAGGTATATATGTAAAGGCAAAAAAGCATAATATATGTAAGGCTCAGTATTATTCATGGTTTCAGGTACCCACTGAGAGTCTTGAAATGTATCCTCCCCTGACAAGCGCATAATCCTATCCTCCAGCCCACCCAGTCAAGCACTTCCTGCTCTATAGACACCATACAGTCACAAACACCTTCTCCTTCGAATAAATCCCTGGTATTCAATTGTACCTTCGTGGGTACTCTAACCTCTTTTAGGGCCTTTCAGAAGAGAAGCTAGCAAAGCCTCTAGAGACAACCTTATGCCTATTTTCAGCACAGAATGCCTGTGGGAAGGGTGTGCTTTCTGGGTTGGCAATGTCCCTGGGGTCTGATAGGAAGAATAAGTAGACTAGTACCTCAAATATTCCAGGCCTATGTCAGAATCTCTATGCTCTAAAGACCCAGGTCACAGGATAATGCTGTAAGGCATAAAGGGTTGAAAATCAAGTTTACTTAAAAGAAATATATCACAAGATTATCAAGTTGTTTTTAGCTCTAAAAACGAATCCATGAGTCAGACACATTTTTCCCCTTCTTTTCTTGTATAGGCAGTTCCTTCGTCTTGTCATCACATTTTAACTAGCATATTGGAATAAGCTGTTTATTTATTGAGCCAGATCTTCTTGGCACTCCCAACTTTTCTTGAGAATGTGCCTTTTCTAGGGAATCTATGTTAATTTCTCACTCAATGAAAATACCTCCATAGTCCAGTGAAACAACCTGAGCAAATAGTCCCATGACTGACAGACTGAATTTAAATTATGAAATTGCTTTCCATAGATAATGAATTAATCTATCTGAATATGACAAGGATTATTTTTCTTTAAATAAGAATTATTATATACTCCTTAGTGAAATGGCTATCCTTTCATGCTCCGTAATCTACAAACAAAATGTGGCCAAAACTTCCCTCCAGTGAAATAAAGGTTTTCTGTCTGTAGACAGAATTCTTAAAACAATATAAATTAAAGGAAAAATCTTCATGTTAAAATAAACATTTTGTTGAACATAAAATATTATGTATTATAATAGAAAATTAAATTTCTCTCATTCTCTTCATCATATGTATGCTGAGAAGAGATAATACTGGGCTGTACCTAAATGACTCTCATTTTAACAGACTTAGAGATTCCATCTTCTGAAATGCCTCCCTAGTTCCATTACTCTAATTAAAATTATTTGATATGTATTTGTACCTTGGACAGTGACCTTTACATTACTTACATCCTTACATTAATATATTGGGGCTGCTTACCCTAATGAGTCGCTTTCAATGTTAAATCAAAGTAATAAAGAAAAATAAAATGAATTAGAGATCAGAGGAAATGCTTCAGAAGGTATGTGTCCTCATGAGAGCTCAACATTAACATTACTTTCATTGAATTGAAAGACAAATAATTTAAAACTGGTATACACACATAGCTTGTTTGTGATGCTATGTTGCTATTTCCTACAGTATAATTGGCTGCCTGTTGAGCCAAAGAAATTACCACAAGAAGATCAAATATGTCTACTAATATACAACTAACAAAATTGAAAAGCCAGTATATTTATATACTCAGAATGCTTAGCAGTAAGTAGACGATCAGGGAGAGAAAAAAAAAATGGCAAAGCAGGGGTCGATATAATGATCTGATTTTCATGGTGTCTTCTCTGCTCTTTGGTCACCAACTAGGCACCTTTAGAAGATGTCACTTTTATATCTCCAGGGTACTGCTTAGTACACCTGAGAGCAACTTAATTACAACACTAAATGCACCCTAGGAATGGAAATGTGGCTAATAACAAAGCACCATCAAAAGTTTATAATATTTCTTGTTCCTTGGTTCTCACTTGTTAAAGCACTATGTTTAATGGAACCCCAGTGAGCCGAAAGAGTTAATAAAAACCATCTTGTCCTGAAAAACTCACTATTTTAGAACAAATCAAAGAAGGAATTGAGTTTGACATTGAAATGTATTTTGTAAAAGTGATAGTCACAGTGATCCAAAGAGTGCTGTGATTCCATCATGAACTTTTCATTCTAGTTTATACATCTGGCTAATAGTATTTCCATATGCTAGTTCCAAGGTTTTCAGGAAGACAGAAGAGATGTTAAAAGAACCAGAAAAAGTATATGAAATGCATTCTGTAATTAATAAATCTACAACTGAATGGTTAAGCAACATGTAAGAGACTCTCAAAAGTTAATGGTGGAGAAATCAGTCAATAATTATTTCTAGTTTGACTTCAGGCCGGAAACAGAAATCGTTTTAATAAAAAATGTAATAGGAAAAAAAGAAGCACTTGAGCAAGCTACAAAAAAAAAAAAAAAAAAAAAACTTCACTGATAGATGTGAAAATGCTGAGTCCAGATAGAGAAACTAACTTTACTCTTGCTTCTTTACACGATTGAGTTCACAGCGCTGGCAGAGCAGTCTGCCGAACAATGGGAAGAGGCACCTCTTTACAAGCTTGATGGTAACTAAAAAAATGAGACCAGGAATGTGAAACTAATTAATGTAAAGAGTCAACCTACAATACCTGGAGAAGGTGTTTGGCACATGTAAAATCATTAAACAAACCACCATGGGCTGGATCCCCAGAGACCAAACAGAGATTTCAGAAAGTCTGACAGGCTTTACATTGGCTAGTGGCCAAGGCACTGAATACAAAAAGTGAGATGAGTTTGATACCGATACATTCTTGTGAAAGAATAGATGAAATGAATTCAGAAAAACACAGAAATCCGCTGGAAAGTAGGTATCAGACAGAGATAATATGTCATTTGCAGCATAAAATGAAATGAAAAGGAATACTAATCATTTAGATCCCTTAGTGATCCAGAGACAGACAGAGAGAGAGAGAGAGAGAGAGAGAGAGAGAGAGAGAGAGAGAGAGAGAGAGAGAGATCAATATCAATAATAGATAATAACTGGGGGCAGTGTAGCTAGGGGCAGTGGCACACACCTGTAATCCCAGTGACTCAGGAGGTTAAGGCAGGAAGACCACAAGTTTCAGTCCAGTCTGAGCGTTTTAGGGAGACCTTCAGCTACTTAGTGAGACCCTCTCTCAAAATAAAAATTTTAAAAAAAGAAAGAAACAGGATATAACTCAATGTAAAGCACCCCTGGGTTCAATCTCCAGGTTTTTTTTAAAGGAAAAATAATATAATAATTGATCAAAAAATTGCATTCATACGTTAAACATATTTTAAATCAATTGCCCATTGCTGTGTCAATCTCTTACTTTTTATTGTTTAATTATTACAACACTTCAGTCAACCACATTATTTTACTGTTCATCATAGAGGGAAACTGAGGTTTAGAGAGTTCGTGAGAAATACGTGTTAACTTCCAATGGCCTTCATCTACAGCTATGTTCAAAGCGGTTTAAAACTGTTCATGACTCTTCAATGTCACAGTCCTGTACTCTTTTTTGCTAAGTACTTTTTATCACACAATTTTGTTCAAGCTTTCCCTTCAACCACTTCTGCTTATCAGCCCTATTGTTATACCCAGGACCATTTTCTTCTAATTTCTCCAAACCATTTATTGCTTGACCTTGTTTTTTTTTTCTTAAACTGGACAATCTGACGATATGTTCTCTCATTCCAATCACATTCTTGATTATTTGTAAAATTCCCTTTTTCCTAGGAGAAATTGTCCCATATACCTCATTCCTATATTAATACTACAATCATGGAACCTTTCTCCTTTATCCAAGCTGCTCAGCCCTATCTTGGAAAATCACACAGCTCTGCCAATGTGGGTCACTGAGGATTCAGGGACTCTGACATCAGTTTATAATCTTTCAGCAAGTTTCCATTTTCTTAGTCAGCTTTGTAAAATATTCGATGGCTTTAATTTTCTATGTGTCTCACATATCCCCGAGCCATCAGGGATATGTGATTACATATAACCTTAAATTGCATCTGAAACAATTATGTTTATTTCTCTGTTTTCTGAGAGGAAGATGGGATCTTTTGTCCGTTTCTTGTTTTTGTTTTTAAATCTAAGGCTAATCCCCCCCCCCCTTTTTTTTTCTGGCTCAGGTCACTCTGAAGTCTGTTTCATTTTGAAGATGAGATTCATTCAATAGTCCAAATCTCAATTATATGGTGTATATGATCATTTGCAATTCTGAATTCTGCAAGAAGAGAGACATGATGTTGCATAATTCATTTCAATGAAAATTTGTAATATGTGTCTAGACATAATAAAACATTGTGTAGGTTTGTTTAATGAATACATAAATAGAAAGTGTAATTTAAAAGAAGTATTTCAAAAGGAAGAAAAGGAAAAGTCGTAGTCTAACTTCAAGTGCACTTTGTATAAATGGAAATGTTTCGTATACATTGATTTAAAGAATATCAGTTACAAACCTCACAACTGTCATTAAAAACATCAGACTCTCATACAGTCATTATTCTAAATTAAAGAACCCCATAGTCCACTATCCCTTTTCCGTTTTTTTTTTTTTTTAAGGAAAGAAATAATAGTATACATGGCACTAAATTTTTCATATAAATCATTAAATAACCAGAGTTGGCTGACATGTTTTAAATATTTCATTTATAAAAGGGGAAGTATTATCAAATTAAATCAGCTTTTCCTGGCCTCCAGTGATATCAAGGAAAAGTAAATTGTATTATTCAAATCCTCCTGAAAAACAATAGATTTTTTTTTTAAGTTCTGCTTTACTGTTCCATGAAATCTATTGTAATTAATTCTCGGATTTGCATGTCATTTAAAGTTTAGTACAGCTTCAACAATTTTCCACAAAATGATACAAAATACTTGATGGAACATTAAGTGTTTTCCACTGTGTACAATTATATTTTTCCAAATAAGAACTAATATTAATATAATCAATAGGTACCTCATTATATCACTAACATACTGTACTTGGTAAGTACAGAATACAGTTTTTAACTCAGGAAATATTTTTAAAAGAAAGAATTTACTGAATAAATATAGATTCCATATTTGCTTATTTCAATATTTATTATCAAATATTAGACACAAATTCACAAGTTTGGTTTTGGATTCTAATTTAAAGATAAAAATCATATGGGAAATTTCCAGTCAACATTTTCAGTACATGGCTAGAAAATAGTATGATAGGTGAAAAGTAAATAAATAATAAGTAAACTGCAAAAATGAAGGAAAATATAGCAGATATTTGATCTTATGCTATACATAAAACTATGTAATAATCCAGAGATTATTAATTTTTAGATAAATGCTGAATCCACAAATGAGATGAGGATAACATAGCAATAAAAAGTAATCAGTTTCAATCTTTCTACACAATCTCCAACCCTACATAATTTTTGACTTTCATTTTTTAATATATATTTTATTTTAAAATGAAGTTATTGATTTATTTGTTTCTTGAAAAACTTCATCTTCTACCATAACTGCTACTTTAAAGAGATTTGAAACAGACTTCTAATCAAATTTACTCAGGTAACCTTTAATAGTTTAAGCAGGTTAATTTTTAATGTCATTTACATTTGAAAGGTGCTCAAAATATTATACTATTAAATATTTAATAACATCATTACAAAAAATTCAAGTAATTCAAGCCCAAACCCTAGAGGCATAGGGATCACTCCTTCTGGCTCTTGAAACACTAAACAAGTCCATTGAGATTTATACATTTTTTCATTATTTAATAATGTGGTTTAAGTTGTTGCTAGCTTTGCAAAAATATAGTGTAACAGCACAGATGTGACTGTTAATTAAAAAGTCTCTTGTGAGAGCAAATGGGTTCCTGGGTGATGTTTTGAGCAAGATTATGTCATTTAGAAAAAATTCTGAGTACACAAAATCTTGAACTTATAAACATTATGTGCCTAAGAGACCACTGTTTTTGATTTTTTAAATCCCTAACCACCCTGCTAAGAGAAGAAAACTGAAGGTAACTTGCACATCAGCTTGAGTGCTTTTATATTTTCTTCAAGTGAATCATATTGCAGCCAGTGTAAAGATTCATGTTTCATTTTTAACAATGTGTGTTTGTAGTTTTTAAAATGTATCCTCAACCACATAGATAGTTTTGAGTCCTCATATCAATTTTCAAATCAGAAAGATTCAAAATGCTGAAAATTTTCAAAATAAGATCCCCTACATAACTGGGAAACTTTTACATGGACTTAAATATAAGAAATTAACATGCCTTTATAAATCATTAAGGACATATTTATATTTAAAACATAATCCAAATATTGGTTGATACTCAGATATTTTGTGCATTATACATCACAAATTATTTTCCTAAGAGTATCAATTTACCAATTATTTTATTAAAACATGGTGAATATTATTTAAATTACTTGCATTAAATAAAATATAGTAATATGCCGGACACTGTGGCACGAGCCTGTAATTCCAGTAGCTCAGAAGGCAGAGACAAGAGGATCATGAGTTCAAAGCCAGCCTCAGCAATAACGAGGTGCTTAGCAACTCAATGAGACCCTGTATCTAAATAAAATACAAAATAGGGCTGAGGATGTGGCTCAGTGGTTGAGTGCTCCTGAGTTCAATCCCTGGTACTTAAATAAATAAATAAATAAATAAATAAATAAATAAATAAATAAATAAATAAATATAGTGATATATATGCATGAGAGAATGATGATTATTAATATTAAGTATAGGTAGAATGATACTATCTGCTAAAGCATCATAAATTTTGTAATTTCACAGGGAAGACATGTTTTTTTTCATCATATAAAATTTCCTAGGAATTAATCAAGCAACTTAGCAAACTACCTTATTCTTATAAGGACCTAGCAACTTCATTCTCTCAGACATATGCAAACACATTCATATACATGTATGTATACACATACACACAGCTAAAGCATACACAATCTCAAATACATGTTGTATGCATGTATGTGTGTGTATATTTAAACATATATCTTTACCATTATATGCATAAGTTGAAAAATAACATATGTGATAAATTTGATGATATTTTCTAGGTTCCAAAATTCAATTTATGAAAGAGATATTTTTTCTCTACCTCTTAAGAATTTCAAAATTTCAGTTATACTATTTAGTGTTTTTATAGATTTCTTACATTTTTGTTTCTATCCTTTAGAGTTTCATATGCGCATGAAAGTATTTTTCAAAATATACTGTATGTCTTACTTTTCCAAGCATTTTTATATATTTCTTTGTCTTAAATGTTCTGCAGCATCACTAGTAAATACAGTCCTTTGGGGTCATTAGAATGTTTACATATGAAGTTGAACTGATTTTATTGTGGAAAATCTCAGCCAACACTGTAGCTGTTCTTGCATCTAAGCACATTTTAATGCTTAGACATAGGTTACAAAGAAGAACACTGAAAAAAATCAAAAGGAAGGCCACTTAAGAGCGTGGAATTAAGCTTCATACCCTTGAGCAAGGAGTATCTACATATGTTATTTGGAATTCTTTTGTACTCATGATTTTTCCTCCTATTTATTTATTTGATAATTTATTATATCAGTATGGATTCATTTATATATATTTTTATACTCATGATATAAATTATATGCATTTATATATTTATTTTATATTTTGTATCATAATTCAATAAAATTTATAAAAAATTTGTTGCACTTCTTATAATAACTTTCTTCCAAGTTTAGCATGAAATGGATAAAAATGAGTGCTATTATTATGGAGAAGCTTGACAAACATGACTTCTTTGAAATGATCAAGGTTCGTACCAACATTGATATGTCATGTTGATTGTCTTGTAACCTTGACATGATGTTGTAGAACACAATTGGTACTTTCCTCCATGGTCATCTTCCCCAAACTCCAAACTTCCATCCACTCATGAGAAAACAATAAGTATATCCCAATTGGTAAACATTCTACAACATACCAGAGCAGTAATTCTGAAAACTGGTAAGGTCATGAAAAACAAGGAAAGTCTATGAAATTGTGACAGTCGAGAAGAGTTTACAGAGCCGGGTGCTTGGTTCATGCCTGTAATTTCAGTGACTCTGTAGACTGAGGCAGAAGATTTGCAAGTTCCACTCCAGTCTCAGCAATTTAGAAAGACCTCATTTCAAGATAAAATTTAAAAAGGGCTGAGGATGTATCTCTGAGATAGAATATACCTGAATTCAATTCTACTAGTGCAAAAAAATTCCAAAGAAACAAAACAACTAAATATAATAGAGAATCCTGAAACAAGAAAATGTTAAGCAACATAAACTATTAATGTGTTAATAATATTTCATTAATCATATCAAATATATCATACTTATATGAGATGCTAACCATATTCAGAACCTGGACAGAAGAACTATATTGAATATACATTATGTTTATCTTCCCTACTTTCTCATAACTCTAAAACTGTCCTCACAAAATTTATTTTTTCCTAATAATATATGGACATGAGGAAATACCTAATTATACCTAGTACTTATTTCCACCTCATGATTTTTTACATGAAAAAGCTTGATAGAGGGATTATGCAAAGAGTACAAATTTGGACCAATCACCTATGCTCTGCTTTCTGAATAAATTCATGTTTCACTGAAAAATTCTGTACAATTAGGAATCAGTCACAGTTTAACTCTTAGACCTTGTTTTGAAGCTTGGAAAGTAGTAATGTGGCTCCCTTAGTTGAAAGGAAATAATAGACTTATATTAGAAGACCCAGTATGTTTGTGCTAAGAGAATTTCCAAATCCTCTAACTCAGAGGTTTTTTGAGAAACGAAAGGGGAAGGCACTAGGAAACCCCCAAATGTTTTCATTATTACCAAAAACTATCTGAGCTTTATCTATTTCAAAGGGAAAAAGAAATCACCATAGTCCTAAGTTTCTGAACGCCTTAATTCTGCTGAGCAACTAACTTACTGGGATGTTAAAATCATCTCTGGTCTCATTTAATTATGAAACCACTCATAGAGAATGAAATAAGAAACTACTGCTAGTCGGAAATCAATAAGCCATGAACTCAATATCTGAAATTTGCATCACATATAGCTCAGGATCTAGATTTCTTTTTTTTTTTATTCTTCTTTTCTTTTTTTATTTTATTTTATTTTTTGATCTTTGGCTCAGTAAGCTTGGTAGAAATGAAACTGTAAAGAAAGCTTAGCTGCTTACCTAGGATTGAGCAGTATATAAAATATTCTTTAAAATTTCAGAATACACATATATTGTCCATTTGATTTATTTAAATTATTCAATATTTATTGCGTTCATAATTTAAAGTCATAAAATTACTTCCTTCAGACACTCTCACTAAGCAAATGTTTCAGTATTTATACACAAAGAATTTTCTTGTATAGTAAGTTTTTTTGTGACTTTCAGTTTCCTTTTCTTTATTTGCCTTTTATGTTTATTTACAGTGATTGAGGATTGGTAGCCACGTCAGAAAAAGGTATTATCAGTGAAATCAGACCTGAAACCTTAGGTGACTTCAATCACATAGTCTTCTTATACATTATATAACGTATTTTGGAAGCACTTTTTAAAGTCTATTGTACTTTAGTAACTTTAATTTCTACATGTACGTTGAAAGCAATCCTCCAATGATATAGGCTGTAAACTGTAAAAGTGAATGCATTATCTAGGCAATTTTGTTTGAAATCAATTGAAATTTGGAACAAAAATTCACAATACGAAACTCTGACAACTGGTAGCAATGTTTATTACTCATTATTTTTCACAATATAAGAAGAGTTGTTAAAGATGGTGAATTTATATTTTCATTTTGAGAATAATTTAATATGAGTCATCTCTTTCATAGTCAAATGTGGACATATAACAGGCAATCCATATAAAATCGAGAATTCAAAGACAGAGCTATGCATTTGATGCTTAAACATATTCAGGTGGTTTTTCAAACATGGAGAAAGTGTGAGTTTGTTCATGAAATGAAAGTAGACAAAAAAATAACATTATCCTAATAAAGTGTATGTATTAGTTTTCTACTGTTGTTTAATAAATTGTCAGACTGAGTGACTCAAAACAACACCTGCTCAAAATCTCACAGTTCTGTATGTCAGAATACCACATGGTATGGCTGGCAACCTCTGCTCAGGAATTGATTTCCTGAGACTGAATTCAATGTCTGTTGGCTAGGAGCTGCCCTGGGCTTCCAGTAGCCACCTGCTCTCCACCTTAAATAGTTTTCTCCATTTCAAGCCAGACACAGATTATCAAATCTCTCCTTCTGCCAACAGCAGAAAAAAAAATACCTCTTTTTGAAAGGTCTAATGTGGTTAGTTTGGATCTACCCAGATAACCAAATAACCTCCATGTGCCACTAACATGACATAATCACAGGAGTGATATCCAGCTCAAAGGTTTAGGATGACATCACTCAGGGAGGACATCTAGGAATTATGCTCACTATGGAATGGATTCTAAGCGACTGAGATAAAGAAAAGTGAAACAGAAATAGAAAAAAAAAAAAAAACAGAAAAGAGGAGAATAACATAAATAGGGTTTTTTGTTTGTTTGTTGTTTGTTTTATAAAATCACTGGTAATCAATATTGAGATTTAAAATGGTAGAGTTCACTTTGTTAAGAAATTTCAGCACAGAGTTAGGCACCTGATGGCAGCAGTCTGGAATAGGAATTAGGTTGCAATGGCAGATTGTTCTTTATAAGAAACTTGATATCAGAGGGGAACAGGGAAAAAAAAAAACTAAGGTCAAGGATCCATGTGTTTTGTTTTGAGGCAATCAGGTAGGGAGGAAGAGCTAAAGAATGTGACAGAAAAAAAAACCAGTCAAGTAAATTAAAATCTATAAAAGTTTTAAGTTTTAAGAATTAATGAATCACATGAATACATAGATCACACACACACACACACACACACACACACACTCACAGTGAATTTTCTTTCTTTCTTTTTTTTTTTTCTTTACAGAAAGTAATTCTTTGCTTGCTTAACAACAGGAAAAGAAGTGGCTCTGGCATTTTCTCTGTGTGTTAACATTTCTCCTGGTATGTGTCTTGCAATCCCACAAAGTATGTCTTAATTGCATTCCGAGCAGTTTTTTCCCCAAACAAAATGGTTTGAAAAGGTGATCAAATATTTGTAATTACAACACTCCCAAAAATAACTAGATATATGATTGGCATACTTGATTAATTTAGGAATCTCATTACATTTCAGACTTAAACTGTCAAACTTAAAGAAATTGATAGAGTCACTTTCAATGTTTTTTTGTCATCATAGCAGCCAAAATTGCCCCATTTTTAAATGGGTTTTCAATTGAATTAACTATGTGTTCCATTTATATGTAATTGAATGTCAAAAGACTCAGAAAGTCAGCTGAATAAATTCAAAAACGCTTTTTTGTATAAACTATAAACTTAGAATTAATTATCAATCCAGAAAATATTGTAAGAGTTTAGAAATAGGTTTGGCATCCTATCCTAAAAGAAAGAGATTTCTCCAAGAGTTGTTATTTCTATTACACACCCATAAACACACACACTTTGAAGAACTTTATGAACAACAATTTTATATAGTAGAATTAAAATCAAGTAACCAGCCACACACCAGGCTGTTGTCCAGTTTAAAGGCACATTCCTTTGTGTCATTAAAAAAATCATCTTAATTCTAAATTAAGATAAATATAAATAATCTAAATTTATTAGATCAATTTTAAAAGTGAGAAAAATCTCAGCACTCATTGCTGCCATAAGTAAATAATTAGTAACTCTGGATTAATTCTGCTTCTAGTGAAATAAGAAGTAAAATCATAATAAGGGTGAATTAAGTAACTAATACCACCAACAAGGAAACTGCTACATCTAGGTTAACACTTAGAAGCACAGAGCATGACCAAGTCTCATAGGAATCCTTCCTCTCCCTGGGTGGTCTACAAATTTGAGAAGGGCCTGCTTTAATTGCTATCATGTTTACTGCTTAGATCTGTATTGTTCAACTTCTTATTAGTGTCTTTTCTTTGTGCTCTGTTTGCAGAAGTCTTGATGAGGCTGGGTATCTAAATACCTAGGTTC